>NC_067399.1:357640016-357885016 GCF_016432865.1 Antechinus flavipes | reverse complement strand
GTCCTTGCAATTTACTAGTAATTTTTTAAACCTTAATTCAAAAGTTGTCATCTCTCTGAAATAAAGAAATCACAAAAAGATAGAATCTCTCCCTCTCCTCTATTGTCATAACATTTGATTTGTACTCTCATGGCTTATATTGTATTCTAGCTTTATTAAAATTATATATATATATCTTTGTCTTGTCCATCTAAGAAATTGTTAAGGTCCTTGAGGACAGGGACTATTTGGTCATATGAGCTAAAAAGTCATCTGAAGATAATTTAATCAAATACCTTCATTTTACAGAAGAAGAAAATAGACCCAGAGACAATCTTTCTCCCTCTTATTGACCTCATTCATAATTATCAAGGCATTGAGCACAGATTTTTCCCTACAGTAGATACTGTAGGGAAAGGAGGGAGAACTGAAGGAGAGGAGGAAAGAGAAGAAGGAAGAAAAGAGAAGAAGGAAGGAACAAAGGAATAAATGAAGGAAAGAGGGAAGAAAGGAAGAAAAGAGGGAGGGAAAGAAGGAAGGAAAGATGGAGGGAGGGTGGGAGGGAAGAGAAGAGAGGGAGAAAAGACAGAATGACTATATGATAATATCTTTAAAAACTATAGTTTTTATATATTTTAACATGTTTAACATGTATGGGACTGTCTGCCACCTAGGGGAAGGGGTGGAGGGAAGGAGGGGAAAAGTTGGAACAGAAGTTTTTGCAAAGGTCAGTGTTGAAAAATTACCCATGCATATGGTTTGTCAATAAAAACCTATAATAAAAAACCTATAGTTTTTAAAGTTCTGCCTTCCTTGTATCCCAACTTTTAGTTAACTTTTGACTCAGCCTCCATCTGCTATTTTTTTTTCTTTCAAATCTAGACATAGGAAATGTGTTAGTACAATGGAACAATTTAATTAGGAAAAATATGATAACATAAGGCAGTAATGGGCACAGAATGTAATGAGCATACATCCCTCTCCATTCTCATATGCCTAGAATATCCTCACTTACCTCTACATCTTAGAATCCCTTGTTTCCTACAAAGCTCAATACAAGTTAAGCATGAAATCTTTCTTAATCATTTCTTGCCCCTGCTGGTGTCTACTCTACAACTAAACTGTATCTATTTTATAGCTATTTTATATACATAAGTCCTTACATATATACATATATATGTGTGTGTGTATCTATCTATATCTATATCTATATCTATATCTATCTATATCTATATATATCCCTACATAAGTCCTTGAGGATCCTTATCCTAATTCCCATTTATTGTGAGGCAGGTCCTCAGAATTAGACCACATTTGCCTTTCAGAATTCTAAGGGTACTCCTAAGGGATCAGAAATGAATCCCTAATGTCATTGGCTTAATCCCCTACTACTAGGCTTTCACTCATTATTATTAGGTGAAAATTATTTAAGAAGTTCTTAGAAAGGAGTATTTCCTAAAGTTGTACATAAAACATCTTTTCCAAAAACAAACAACTTTTCAAAGGTGACACAAAAGTACATACAGAATCCAGGGGAAATGGGTTTCACAAAGATGGGTAATGGGTTCAGTAAGCAAAAATGTGTTAAAGGGTTCCTTCACAACTCCTGATTATTGGAAGTTCTTTTCTCTTCTCTGCAACATACACAAGAAGTTTCCTATAAACATAATATAATATTTTTGCTGGGCTTTTTGTAGAGCCATAGTTTCTGTCTATCAGTACTAATTGGTAATTCTAGGAAAGTCATTTAGATCACCAATGAGATAGGAAGTGCAACATCCTTCAGATATTGTAAAGCTGGAAGGTCCTCCTCTGAAAGTTGGACAGTTTCTTCTTCTACATACCACCACTCCCAGGTGATTTCTCCCCAGTGGCACCCTAGAAAGGTACATGATCCAACTTCTAGAAAAACTTCCCATCTCAGGTAACTAGATTCCAAGGACATAAGAAATTACAATCAGTTAGAAGAGATCTCTTATTTTAGTCAATCATTTCATCAAAGATTTTTAAGCCTAATGTAAGGTTTTTTGGTTGATTAATTAAGACAAATTCTCAACTAATTAAGATATTAGTTTAAAATGAGGTTGATGTGATTTCAACACAGTGTTTATTGACTCTTTTAGATGTATATTGTCTCACCCTCTTAACTTGTACACTCCTGGAGAACAATCATTGTTTGTTTATTTTTAACTTTGTATCCCTAATATCTTGAACAGTGACTGACATATAGTGCTTAATAAATGCTGGATGAATGAGTAATCTATAAGAAAATAGCTTAATCACTTACAGTCTCAGAAATTGTATTATATCATCAGCTCAAGTCTTTCTGGAAGGGGAAGACAATTTTTTAATAGCTTTTTATTTACAAGTTATATGCATGGGTAATTTTACAGCATTGATAATTGCCAAACCTTTTATTCCAATTTTTCCCCTCTTTCCTCCCAGCCCCTCCCCTAGATGGCAGGATGACCAGTAGATGTTAAATATATTAAAGTATAAATTAGATACACAATAAGTATACATGACCAAACTGTTATTTTATTATACAAAAAGAATCGGGCTCTGAAATATTGTATAATTAGCCTATGAAGGAAATCCAAAATTCAGGCAGGCAAAAATATAGGGATTGGGAATTCAATGTAATGGTTCTTAGTCATCTCCCAGAGTTCTTTCGCTGGGTGTAACTGGTTCAGTTCATTATTGCTCCATTGGAACTGATTTGGTTCATCTCATTGCTGAAAATGGCCCAGGTCCATCAGAATTGATCATCATATAGTATTGTTGTTGAAGTATATAATGATCTCCTGGCTTTGCTCGTTTCACTTAGCATCAGTTCGTGTAAGTCTCTCCAGGCCTTTCTGAAATCATCCTGTTGGTCATTTCTTACCAAACAATAATATTCTATAATATTCAATTTATTCAGCCATTCTCCAATTAATGGGCATCTACTCAATTTCCAGTTTCTGGTCACTACAAAGAGGGCTGCCACAAACATTCATGCACATAAAGGTCCCTTTCCCTTCTTTATAATCTGTGAGTTCAGGTGGGGAGCTCCCAGTGAGGAAACTCCCTGCAGCAATGCAGATTGTAAATTTCTTTGTTAACCTAGAGTCAGAATTCCACATGGTAGTGTGAGATTAAGTAATCTATCTATCGATCTATCTATAGACAAACACACATATGAATTTGGGATATAAGCACTGCTGGATCAAAGAATATGCACACTTTGATAACTTTTTGAGCATAGTTCCAAACTGGGAAGGCAAAATTCAATAGCAATATCATAATGGAGAGAAAAGAGGAAACCTAAATATTTACAAATCAAATCAGGAAAAGGAACTCCTGCTGGAGTATGATAACACCATATGATCAAAACTTTTACCATTCTCTTTCCTTCTCCAGAGTCTTTTCACTGTCTCTTACTGCTTTTCCTCACTTCTTCCATTCTCCACCTAAAAAACTAATCCTGGCTGGGTGGCCATTAAAATTATGTGAGAACTGTCTCAAGAAGGCAGTCACAGGGGAAAAACTACCCAGAGATGCTAGGGTTATATTTAATCAGATTCCTAAGGAAAATGAAAAGTATGTGAATATGTGAATGGGAATAAATAATGTGAATAAGTATGATACAGTGCAATCATCTGTCCTTCTCTGGGTTATCTTTTAGTATAAGAAGTTTCTCCACGAATAAAGTTATAAATAAATGTAAAAAAATTTCCTGTGCTATTTTTCTATCCAAAGCCCATTGCACGATCTAAGTAAAAATAGCTAAATTAGTGTTAAACTACCCTAAAAAAGACATACTGTCCAGAGCATGAGATAATCGTATTGTACTCTAGATCCCAATACTACCACTGGTCTCTTATGTTCAGTTTTCAGTACCACCATTGCAAAAAGACATTGATAAATTGAAGAACATCCAGAAGACAGGATAGTGAGGAGTTCAAGACAACTATATATAAATTTTGGTGAAAGAAACTAAGGGTATTTATCTAATAGAGACATGATCTCTACCTTCAAGTATGTGAAGATTGTCATGAGCAAGAGGAAGTATATTGTATAAAATATCATCCCAGAAAAGGAGAATATTTAGTGTCGAGTATGTCTTTATGAGTTATGTGACAATTTTATCTTTCTGGGCCTAAGTTTCTTTATATGATGGAGTAATAATAATAATAATAATATATGTGTGGTTATATGTGAATAAGTATATGAGTAGATGTGGCTGTGTAGAACATATATATGTATAGAGAGAGACACGCATACACATGTGTATATATATGTACATACATATGTGTGTTTGTCTATAGATAGATCGATAGATAGATCACTTAATCTCACACTACCATGTGGAATTCTGACTCTAGGTTAACAAAGAAGTTTACAATCTGCATTGCTGCAGGGAGTTTCCTCACTGGGAGCTCCCCACCTGAACTCACAGATTCAGCAAAAACACCAAAAATCTACCACACAGTGTTTATATGAGACAAAAATGAAGATACTGTTTCAGTATTGAACCAGTATAAAACACTATCTTAAATGGCAGCTATGATTCTATTTGACCCTATAGGGCAGAAGTAAGAAGGTAGAGGTTTAGATTTAATGTGAGGAATAGGTTCCTAATGATTAGGGCTATCCAAAAGTAGACTAGTCAACCTCGGGAGGTGGTAGATTTGCTCTCATTGGAGAGCTTCAAGTAGTTTGTCTGACTGTGCATCAGGAATATTATAGAGAATTCTTGTCCAAGTCAGGTTGGACTAGAGAGAGTCCTCTATCTAAGGTGTTTTTTGATTGAAATTCTGTGATTCCATAAACTCTGAGGATAGAAGAGCCATCTTTGGAGCTAAAGTCAAAACAGTAATCATGTATTTCCTTTGCTCCTTGCTCAAAAACTTTCAATGACTCCTATGAGCTACAGGATGATTTGCAAATTATAGCCTGGCTTTAAAGGCTTCACCATTATTTTCCAGTATAAAAAGCTTGGACTTGATCCTGGGATAGTGAAAAGTCCATAGAATATTTCTGATAGTGTAATGTCCAGGCTAGCTCTCTGGAGGATCTCGGGCCTTGGTCTTAATAGAGAAGTGCAGGGAGGCAGGAGAGCCACCAGGAGGATAGTCAGAGATGGAATGTCTCATTTTCAGTCTTCTCAGCCCTTAAATGCCTCAGTAGGATTACATCATTACAGCACACTAAGTATGTGTGAACTAGAGAACAACCATTCTAAGTACTAAGTATATGTGAACTAGAGAACCATCCTCTAATCAAACATACTGAGTTAACACCCTGCTGTGTCTTTGCTTCAAGTATAGTTTTCCAGAGTTCCAGCCCTCTACATGACAGAATGAAAACTATGATTTTGAAAGCCTGATTTGATGAGAATATATAGGATAGATTTTACCTCAAACCTTTTTCTGCTCTCTCCTTTCCCTCCTTCTCCTAAGTACAATGCCACAATCTAGCTTCTAAGGGCTAAACATAGTTTTCTTGGCACTCTCAGCTTCCAGATCCCATATTTTTACTTTTTTTTCTTTGCTCCAGATTAGCTCAAATCACTAGGGGGGCCCTCACAAGATAAGATTCCAATTTATTTCTGTGAGCTTTAACTTGAGACTTGTTCATCTCTGGAATCAAAGACCCTAATAGCCTGCATGTCAATTCAAGCCTCAGTATAGTAGCAAAGGTAATTTGTGTTTCAAAAGTAATAGAGAGTACATTGTGAAGGAAATACTTTATGCAAATTAACCAGCCTTAACATTTTGATAAAGGGTTTTTGTTTTTTTTTAATGTACCAAGGAACCCAATCCTTCCTACCTAGTTTAACACCCAAAAAAAGAATTTCAAAAGCCTGAATTTTTTAGTGTTATGGTACCTGACATCAAAAGGGATTAACTACCAATCAGAGGGAGAAATGAAGCCAAAGTACATAAAATTCTCAGTCAAAACAATATTTATATGAGTTTATGGATTAAGGAGTTTCAAAAATTTTAAGTAATTCTTTTTTTTTCTTCTTGAGCAACCCATTGCTGAGCCACAGATGTTTGCTGTGGGATCAATGTTGCATTTGAAAGTGAGATTGGGAATTGCTATCAAATAGGGGAGAAAAAACTTCTTTCTAATTCAAAAATAGCCAAACACTATAGAGACTACGTGAAGTCACATTAGCAATTATATTTGCTGTAGTGAAGAAAATCCATAAGGAGCCTGATGTGTCACTGACAGGCTCTCTTTGAACTAAGCTCTCTTTTCTTGCCAGGTACTTCCTCCCTTATCTGGAATCTTCCACACTAGAAACTCCCATGTGCCATTGAACCTTGCTGGCTATCACCTCTTTGTGTTTTAGAAGTAGGAAAGCAATCATGAGTTCCTAAAAGTGTAAGGAGTAAGGTGAAGAAAGTATACACATTCTCTATAAAAGAACAATTCTTTGAACTTCTTTAACATGTTGAGTGAGAAAAAACCTAAGAGAAAACCATTTTACCTTAAAAGAACAATTCTAAGAGTGGTTAGAGAGAAGTTGGTGCAAAAAAAAATCTTGTGCAATATAATCATGTATCTAGAGGCAGAAAAGATCTAAGAGGTTAGCTAATCCACCCCCTCATTTTATAAATAAGGAAACTGAGGCACAGGGAGGGCAAAGAATTTGCCAAAAGTCAAATATTTGTTCTTCCATCAAACCAAAACTTCTTGTTGCATACAGGTGCCAACTGCTACTCCAGGTTAAGGGTTGGGTACTTCTCTTTATTTTGCAGATACCTATTGCCTCCTTAGTTGTGTGTATGATAGAAATTCATGCTGTTACCCTGTTTTAAGATATTTGAGCTTCCACTTTTTTGTCTTTCCTATGTTCTCCCAAACTTGGGTGTCTCCCCATAGATTTCCCACAGCACAACAAATAAAGAGGTCTATTGTTTTCAGCAGTCTGCCTGGTCTAATCCTTCAGTGATACCCCTTTTAGAGTCCCTTCAACAGACCACTTTTATAGAAACAGCAAGGAATAAAAACTGGATTTGAAGTCAGAAGTCATGGATTGGATCCCCAGTTCTACCAGGTTAGTGACTGAAGCAAATTATTTCACATGTCTACTTTGGGCCTCAATTTCTATCCCTGTAGTGAGAGGAATATATTTCTAAATTCCATTCAAGACCCAATTCAAATAATAGGGTATGGGGAAGTTAAGGCTTGAGAAAGCACACAGTCAAAAATCTATGTTTCAAGAAAAATGTAGTTAAGTTGAGCAGAAGCATCTTAAGTCTAGTGGAAGTACAGGTATACTTGTACATATGGCTTTCATTAAGGGCAGGACTAAGTAAGAAAGGAAGAGATGTAAGAGTGAAATAACCAATATACAAGGATTGTACAAAGTCCTTAAAAATATTCAAATAACTAGAGCAAAACCTCTATGAAGGAGGTTATGTATTACCAGGCATTGTGCTAGGTGATGGGGAAACACATGGATAAAAATCATCCTAAATGAGTTATTTGTACCTTTGGAGGGTGGAGCCATGTGGATAAAACCACTTATGCATCTAAGTAGCCAAGAAAAAAATACCATCACTATCTCAGGAACTGCTATTAAGACAGGTTTAGCAAGAAAGAGGGAAAAAACCTTTTAGACATACACACAGAGAAAGTTTTCCCACAGCACAGCAAATAAAAAGGTCTATTGTTTTCAGCAGTCTGCCTGGTCTAATCCTTTGAACTTCTTTAGCCAAGAAATAAATACCATCACTATCTCAGGAACTGCTATTAAGACAGGTTTAGCAAGAAAGGGGGGAAAAATCTTTTAGACATACACACAGAGAAAGTTTTGGGAGTATCCATTCATTCCTTCATTCAACAAATATTTATTAAACAACTGCTGATATAAGGACTATACTAGGAAATGGTGAGTATAAGACAAGGCCAACACCTAAGAAGAGAGACTTATTGGCTAGATTTTTCAAAACTTAGGACCTCAGGTGAATCTGAAAATGACATAAGAAGGTTCATTTAAACAGGCCGTGCTGCCTGAAGTAAAGATTGTTCCTATAGGAACTGCAAGGAATTGTTATCTGGGATTGTACCCTGAATCCAGTCAGCAGCTTCCAGGCAGAAAACTGATTTGCCAACACCTCCATACAGCTGCTATAGCCCCTCTGAAGTGCATGCCCCATCATTTCCTGTTGGCTCACAACGAATGTTGTTATTAGTCAGGTTATACAGACTAAAGGAGAACTTCTAATTAAGAGCCACCTCCCACACAGGCACATCTCTCAAATTAATTGATCCCAAAGAAGAAAGAAGGAGGACATAATGGCTGTAGAACCTGATGCCATTACTGGTTTGAATTAAAATAATTACAATTGAGGATCTATTGCATCAATGTTATTTTCTGTCTGATTTTGCTAATTTTGTTGTTACAGTAAGAAATGTTAGAGATATACAATGTTAATGACATTCATTCTGAGAAAATACATTGAATAGGCGATAGCACTGAGACCTTTGGAGTACAGAGGATTTTGATTAACCAGCATCCCTAATTCTTCCCTGCAGTACCAAGAAGTTATAAACAGAAAGCAAGGTGTACTGGTGGGTCAATCAAAATCCCATTTCACTGAAAAGGTTACAACAGTATGGGGGTTGTGGGGCGGGAATTGTGACTCATGAACAAATGAGGCATGAAAACTATTCTATAATCTTCATGGGAACAATACAGAAAAAGAAAA
The DNA here is from genome assembly GCF_016432865.1 of Antechinus flavipes. NCBI lineage: Eukaryota > Metazoa > Chordata > Mammalia > Dasyuromorphia > Dasyuridae > Antechinus > Antechinus flavipes. The sequence goes on along the minus strand of NC_067399.1, from coordinate 357,876,329 downwards.
GAAAATACCCAACATTTCCCCATTTTAGTGATGTCTTTCCTTGGATTATCTTCCTTGATTCTCTTTCTTTTTGCTTGGTTCCTTGGGCTAGATTCATCTCCTCTGCATACAAATTAATTCCAGTCAGGAACATCTGCCCTGAATTCTTCCAAGTAATTAGCACCACATGTTATCAACAGGAAGCTAGTACCCATGGGCACTTGAGATAATTGTGTTTCAATATTGGCACATCTCTGCTTACTGCAAAAGGTCACTTGCTCTGTAGTGCCTCTGCTTTTTGTTTCCCTTAAATAGTGAATAAAAAACTTCTCCTTGTCATTATCTTGGCTATATCAGATCATCAACATGGGACTCCCAGAACTCCCAGATGACCTCCTGAGCAAGACATGTTCTCCAAATTTTCAATAATCATTCTTTGCAATTTCTCATATAGCAAGAGACTGGCCCTTTCATTACCATAGTAACTAAGAATCATCACCTTGTTTGGGTTGCTATGGATGAGGCTTTGTTCAGGAAAAAAAATCAAGTCATTTTAATGACTGACAAGAGAAAACTTACATTTCTCTGGAACTTGGGTAAATTTTCTTGTACAACATTTAAAGATTAGTAAATAAAATGAATGAGTGAATAAATGAATAAGCATTATTAAATGTATACTATTCACCAAGACTTGTGGCTAAACCTTGACGGTAAGAATACAAAAGATAATGCCTGTCCTCAAAGATCTTACATTCTAATAATGGAAGACAATATGTGTGTGTGTGTATAACTGTATTTATATGTATAACCATATATATCCATAGTTATATATACATATATGTATATATATATATATGCCCACATATATACATACATACACACTTATACATACATGTATGTACACACATATACTAGACACGTATAAAAGTGTGTATGTATCTATACACATACACACATATATGTTGAGAGTGGTGACTCTGGAGAGGTATTTTGATATAAAAAGTTATAAGAATGGCAGTTATTTGGTTCCTCCCAACAAGGAATTGATTGACATGCCCTTTCCCATAGAAAAAAATGACAGAATTTATTTAATAAGGGTTCCACAACTAGAATGGGAAAGACATGTACAGGTGACTAGATAAATTATAAGAAGATTTTTAGGATGGAATGTAAAAGCTGGCTAGGGCAAGCTACATCCTACAACTTGACATTTATCATTTAATCTATAGACATTGATGAAGCCAGTGACAAAGGAGACCGCCCTCTCACCTTAGGCCATACTCTCTTAGAAGCCAGAATTATATACTACTACCACTACAAAACACATCTTATTCAATGACCTCCAATCTGTGAGCTTGATTCCTTGATTTTTTTTTTTTTTGCCATTTTCATGGACCTACCTGGAACACAAAATCATAGAATCTAAGAACTAAAAGGTATGTTAGTTATGTATGTATATTAATTTACCACAATCCTCTTCTATATCATCAAAAATTATTCATTGGAGTAGTTTTAGTTTTTAAATTTTTAATTTTTAGGAAGTTTGCCTCTCTTTAACTTCTGGTCATTGCTTCTCATTCTTACCTCTAGCACCAGACAAAATATGTCTAATAATTCTTCCATATGACAGCCCTTCATGTATTTAAAAAAAGTAATTATTCTCCTACCCCCTTCAGGTTTCTTTTATTGAAGCTAAACATCTCCAGAGTTTCAACCCATCTCATGAACACTTTGTACTCTCAGAACTTAGCATGGTATCTGGCACATATTAGGTGACTAATAAATGCTTGTTGCTTAAATGTGAAAACTAATTTCTTTTATCAAGATTCATTTGCACCATGTTGAGCTTTCTTGACTCCTTTCAAGCAATAAAAGACATCAATTTTAAGCAAAAGAAAAGAATCTCTGAAAGCCAGCTATTGAAATTTTATAGTAGTAGTAAAAAGAATAATTCTCTAGGTAATAGAAATGTTATATTCATTTTACAGATGAGGAAACTGAGGCTTAGAGTGGTAAAATACTTAGCAAAGGTAACATGCCTAGCTAGTATCCAAGTCTTGTGTTTCTTTCTATCATACTGTGTTGTTACCTATGAAAAAATATCAGATTAAAGAAAGTCTCAAAATGAGGCATGCAAGCTACACACCACTGGAAATCATTATTTACATCAACTAATCTAGCTAATTTTTACACACAAAGAAAAAGATTCACAGAATAGAAGTAAGCTGCTCAAAGTTGTTCAATTTGTAAGTGACAGAGGCACAATTTGAGCCTTGGTGTTTGGCATCCAAATATGGTGTTCTTTCCATTGTGAGATTTAAACAAACAGAGCACTGTAACTAGATTGTAGTATACATGGGGTGGAGTAAAATGTGAGAAGACTTGGAAAGTATAAGTATAAACAACTTGTTAAGTTTGCTTTAAATGTCAGAGAGCCTTATTTGTAATGCTGGAGGGAATCAGGAACAATCGTCTTTGGCAGCAGAATGGGTGTTAGAGTAGGAGGAAACTTGAGGCAATAAAACCAACCAAGTAAAAGATTAATACAAAGATCACAAGTGGCAGCTGTGTGAGTAAGAAGAAGGGGATGTATAAGAGGAATTTTGTGAAGGAAGAAACCACAAGATTTGTCAATGGATTAGGTATAAGGCCTGAATGAAAATATGAATAAACTGTGATTATAAGGTTGAATGACTTGGAGAAGTATATTGCCCTTGACAATAGTAAGAAAATTCCCCTAAATTATATTCTCTAGAGCCTGTGAAAAGTTAATTCAGCAGCATCATCCCCTCTTTTATGTTTTTCTTCCGTTGCTTCCTAACTCTTAATTACAACATTGGTTCTATACCAATAAGCATTAAAGGGAGTCTAGTAATCTCAACAGCATGGGGGAAAGGGAAAATGAAAGGGAAAGGAGTAGGGCAGAGCAAGAAAAAAGATGTCAGAGACAAAAAATTTAGCTTGCTTTGTTACAAAAACAAGATCTGGGTATTGCTTAATTAGCAAAGCATCTAGTCCAGAAACAATCATTCGGCAAGGGGAAGGGCAAGAGACCTGCAGAGAAAACAGCAGGACTTTCTGAGGAGCAAAGATGGAAAATTGATTGGCTCTGTCCCCATGGACATAGCCACAACTATTGCATTGTGCTCTATACTAAGAGTTCCCTGAAATCCAAATTTGCACTAAGATCCGCACAAAAGCTGCTCTGGTCAAAAAATAAACTGGCCACTTTCATCAGAATGGAGAAAAGTAAAAGGTTGCCTTGGAATAGTTTTTTCAAAAGGATTCTTTTCTTTCCAAATGCATATATTGCAAAGTCCTCAAAAATAAAACTAATTTATAAAAATTTGGCATACACCCAGGTTTTTAAGAATATAAAACAATATATGAAGTGATACTCCTTTATATCTTCCAAGGGTCCTTCTCTAACTTTCTAGCCTTGAGCTCAGGTATCTACTTTCTACTCTTCCCCTACCTTCAACATGATTCAAATTGTGTTGACACATGGTAAGGCTAGGGAATCTATGTTGACAGAGGTACAAAGAAATGAATGTAGTTATCACAGGACATTCCAGGTTTTGGGAAAATTAAAAGCTTTTACAAAAAAAGACAAATTCACCAGTGGTACTGAAATAGTTGGCCTTAGTATGACAAATTTTGATTTGTCTAAAAGAAAGCATTGGCCCTAATTTGAGGTGTCAATTGACCTGGGGAAATAAAGAGCCACAAAAATAAACGTTCATGGCAAAGGATACCATTAGGACTCAGTAATCAGAAAGAGAACAAGCATTTCAAGCAAGTGTAACTTCAAAGTCAAGAACTGAGTTGAGGAACTCTTAAGAAATGCTATTCAATACAGAGACCATAACATCTAGAATCTCATTTTATTAGGATAGTTGGGAAAGGGGAAGGAGAAAATGGATGAAGAAATAATCAACATATTTTAAAAGTTGCTTAGAATTTTAAAAAGTTAATTTGCTCCAGAAACAGAGGCCAAGTTAAAAAAAAAAAAAAAAAAAAAAAAACTTGATTGAAGAGGCTATGTGGTTCATTGAGAAGTGCTGTATTCACAATGAGAAGAACAATATTCTCTCCTTACCTCTGTATAACTGAGCTTGGGCAAGTCACCATCTCTCTTATCTATGCTCTAGAACAGATGCACAAAGCAAAATGCATTTGTAAGTGAGATTCTATATTTACTCTCCCAACCCACATATAGGCTAGAAGACAGGTCCCTCAAAGTGTTCAAATCCCAGCTCCATTATCAACGATTTTTGTGACATTGTACACACTAGTTAACCTCTTTAAGTCTCTGTTTTTGCTTTTGAAAAATGGGCAAGTTAGGCAAAAGGACTTCGGAATCCTTTATAGTTCTAAACTGTGAAACATAAGTATCAATCAACAAGCGTGCATTGAAAACTAGGCATTGTGATAGGCACTGGAGATGAAAAGACAAAAAAAAAAAAAAAAAAAAGAGAGAGACACATGGAGAGAGAGAGAGGGAAGCAGAGCCAAGATGGTGGAGAGTAGACAGATCTTTTTGTCTCAGTTCATCAGGGAGGAATATAAGCCAGTGCAGGCACAGTGCAGAGAAGCCCAAGGTGGGAGAGGCCTCCTTGTGCATCAGGCAATACATGGAACAAAAAATTAGGGTATTAAAATTTTCAAAGTCAAATGCAGAAAAGCAGAAATAATAAAGGCATCTTTTCAGATACAATAAAAAAAAATACATGTAATAAAGGACCAAGGAAAAATAGATAAAAAATTAATTGGAAATTAAATAATCTAATCATAAGGAATAAATGGGTGAACCAACAGGTCATAGAAACAATCGATAATTTTATCCAAGAGAATGACAATAATGAGAAAACATACCAAAATTTATGGTATGCAGCCAAAGCAGTGTTTGAGGGAAATTTTATATCTCTAGGCTTACTTGAATAAAATAGAGAAAGAGAAGAGCAATGAATTGGTAATGCAACTAAAAAAAACTAGAAAAAGAACAAATTAAAAACCCCCAATTAAATACCAAATTTGAAATTCTGAAAATAAAAGGTGCGATTAATAACACTGAAAGTAAGAAAACTATTGAACAAATGAATAAAACTAAGATTTTGTTTCATGAAAAAAAAAAACAAAATAGATAAATCTTTAGTTAATTTGATTATAAAAAGGAAAGAAAATCAAATTGGTAGTATCAAAAATGAAAAGGATGAAACGTCCACCAATGAAGAGAAAATTATAGCAATAATGCAGCAATAATTAGGGGCTATTTCATTTAACTATATGCCAATAAATCTGATAATCTAAGTGAAATGGATGAATACTTTTAAAAATATAGATTGTCTAGATTAAATTAAATTAATTAAACAAGCTATTAATCAACCCCCTAAGAAAAATTTTCCAGGGTCAGATGGATTTACAAGTGAATTCTACCAAATATTTAAAGAATAATTAGTTCTCAAACTATTTGGGGGAAAAAAAGAGCTCTACCAAATTTTTATGACACAAAGTTACAGAAATCATATGATTATCTCAATAGATGCAGAAAATGCATTTGACAAAATTCCTATTAAAAATACTAGGGAATAAATGGAGTTTTTCCTAAAATGATCAGTAGCATCTATCTAAAATCATCAGCAAGCATCATATGTAATGGAAATAAACTAGCAGCATTCCCAATAAAATGGGAGGTGAAACAAGGTTGTCCACTATCAACATTACTATTCAATATTGTATTCTAAATGTTAACTTTATTCTATAAGAAACAATGAACAGAATGATTTCAGAGAGGCCTGGAAACACTTACTTGAACTGATGGTAAGTGATGTGAGAAGAACCAGGAGAACATTGTACACAGCAACAAGAAGATTATATGATGGTCAATTCTGACAAACATGGCTCTATTCAACAGCAAAATGATTCAGGCCAGTTCTAATGGTCTTGTGCTAGAAAGAGCCATCTGCACCCAGAGAGAGGACTGTGGGGACTGAGTTTGGATCACGATATAGTATTTTCACCTTCTTTATTGTTGTTTGCTTGAATTTTGTTTTCTTTCTCATTTTTTTCCTTTTTTAATCTGATTTTTCTTGTGCAGGATGATAATTGTGGAAATATGTATAGAAGAATTGCACATGTTTAATATATATTGAATTTCTGGCTGTCTAGGGGAGAGAGTGGGAAGAAGGAAAGGAAAAAAACTTGGGACATAAGGTTTTACAAGGATAGATGTTGAAGATTATTTTTGCATATATTTTGAACACAAAAAGCTATTATTCAAAAAGAGAGAATAATAGATCTGTGGAGAAGGAAGGAAGTTGTGTCCAAAGAAGAACTAGAACTCATAATTAAACACCAAATAGATAATTTTGATTACATTAAGTTAAAAAAATTTTGTACAAACAAAATTAATGCAGACAAGATAAAAAGGGAAGCAATAAACTGGGAAAACATTTTATATTTCAGGGTTCTGATAAAGGCCTCATTTCTAAAATATATGGAGAATTGACTCAAATCTATAAGAATTCAAGCCATTCTCCAATTGATAAATGGCTAAAGGAGATGAACAGACAACTTTCAGATGAATAGATTAAAACCATTTCTTATCATATGAGAAGGTGCTCTAAATCACTATTGATCAGAAAAATACAAATTAAACCAACTCTGAGATACAACTACACACCTTTCAGATTGGATAAGATGACAGGAAAAGATAATGACAAATGTTGGAGGGGATGTGGGAAAACTGGGATACTAATACATTGTTGGTGGAACTGTGAATGGATCCAGCCATTTTGGAGAGCAGTTTGGAACTGTGCTCAAAAAGGTATCAAACTGTGCATACCCTTTAATCCAGCAGTGTTTCTATTGGGTTTATAGTGCAAAGAGATCTTAAAGGAAGAAAAGGGACCCATATGTGAAATAAATGCTTGTGGCAGTCCTTTTTGTAGTGACAAGAAACTGGAAACTGAATGGATGCCCATCAGTTGGAGAATGGCTGTATAAGTTATGGTATATGAATGTTATGGAATATTATGGTTCTATAAGAAATGATCAAGAGGACAATTTTAGAGAGGCCTGGAGAGACTTACATCAACTGATGCTAAGTGAATGAGCAAAACCAGGAAATCATTGTACTTGCCAATATCAATATTATAAGACAATTATAAGATTGTAGATTCATCAATTCTGATGATGTGATTCTTTCCAACAATGAGATGACTGATGCCAGTTGCAATGACCTCATGATGAAGACAGCCAGAAAAAGGACTGTGGGAACTTAATGTGGATCACAACATAACATTCCCACTTTTTTGTTGTTGTTCACTTGCATTTTGTTTTCTTACTCATTTTCTTTCCTTTTTGATCTGATTTTTCTTTTGCAGCAAGAAAATTGTATAAATATGTTCACACATATTGGATTTAACATATACCCTAATGTGTATATAACATATATTGAATTGCTTGCCATCTATAAGAGAGGGAGGGGGAAAGAAGGGGAAATCTGAAACACAATGCTATGCAAGGGTCAATGTTGAAAAATTATCCATGCATATATTTTGAAAATAAAAAGCTTTCAAAATTAAAAAAAAAGCCAAAAATATTGAGACATTCCCTACTCTTGAGGAGTTTGTATTCTATTGCATAAGAGAACATAGTTATATATAAGTATCTCCAGAATATTTTTTTATTAAAAAATACAAAGTTCTCAGGTACTGAGAACAATTAACAATTCATGAAATCTGGCAAACTACCATTATGTAGATGTGATGCTTAAGCTTTGTCTTTAAAGAACTGTAAGATTCTGTGATTTTCCTCTAGGTAAAAAGGGAGCAAATTCCCAGTATGTAAGATAGCCAGTGCAAAGACACGAAGAGAGAGATGTTTTTATATGAAAAGTAAATAAAAAGCTAATTTTTCAGAGCATAGAAGGAGGACAAAGTAAAACAAAGTTGTAGAGAGCTTAAAAGAAGGTTGGGATGAGGTATAAATGCAAACAAAGGAGTTTATCCTACAATCAACAAGGAAGCATCACAGTGTCAACTGTGGCAGATATAATTGAGAAGAATAAAGACTATAAATTGAATAAAGATAAATGCTATAAAATATGACAACTGAGAGCTCATTAGTAACTTTGGAGGGAGACGTTTCTGTTGAATGGTGAGGTAAGAAACCATATATTCAAAGGATAAGAAGCAAGTGAGAGGAAATTTTGTAAAGATAATAACAAGCTAGAACTAGAGATTTCTAGATCTCCTATAAAAACCCCAATAAAACTCAGAAATATATCAGAAGGAATAATAATAATGAAAAACAGCTACATGTTTCTCCATCCTGTCCAAAACTACACAAAAAGACTGCTTGAATCCTGCAGACTGTCTGAGTTAGACAAATCTCAAAAGTTTCACATAACCCATAAAAGAAGTCAAGGTCAAATCAGTGGCCAATACAAAAAGACAGAATTTCTTCAGGATCCAGGCAGTGCTCAGGCAACTCCCTTCAAGTCACCGCAGAATCAGGCCAGAACAACTCCTAGGCAGCCCCACTCAGAGCATTTCAGGGCCTGGCCAACACTAAGCCTCAAAGCACTAAAGACTGGGAAACTCACTCTTGAGCCACAACAGGGCAAAAAAAAAATAGAGCAGCATCTAGAAAACAAAGTACCTCTGGTGTTAAGGAAGGCCCCCTTACCAGCCTGATTAACATCTGTTTGGAGCCTTAAGTTCACAGCAAGGGACAGAACTAACTGGATACAGATCTATGCAAAGAGTTAGCAACAGAGAAGAAGCAATAGCCAGACCCAAAAATTATTGCAGTGGGTGGGGTTATTTTGAGCATAGCTAGGACCAGACTAGGCCTGCCAATGACATACAAGAAAATAGAAGGGAGGGGCAGCTAGGAGCACCAGTCCTGAACTCAGGAGGATCTGAGTTGAAATCTGGCCTCAGACACTTAACACTTCCTGGCTATGTGACCCTGGGCAAATCACTTAACCCTATTGCATTAAGAAAAAAAAAATGGAAAGAAACAGTCTGACTCAAGGAATGTTTCATAATTTGATCAGACTCCTGTATCTGGATGAAGGATTTGTGCTTGAATCAGAATTGACATTCTTCTGGAGATCTCTTAGCTTCCCACTTTTCATTTCATATGATTTCATATCTTCTGTAGAAATATTGGCTTTCCTGCATTACTCACAGTAATTACGTTCATCCATGGCTAGCGGACTAGAACCGACATTTATTACCTAGACTAAAGGTGCTCAATAAAGGGGGGGAAGGCACTTCTGATATGGATAGTTAGAAAATTAAAAAACTGTACCAGCTATTCTTACTTACTAATACTTAACTTTGTAGAACAGAATTAAATGTTCCAGGTTTCACTCACTAGGGCTGACATGGATTTATAAATCTAGCAAACTATTTTCTAATTATAAAGAACATCTGCTTGGGGATGAAGATGAATGTAAACTCCTTAAAGGCAGGGATTGTTTTATTTTGTCTGTCTCTATAGCCTCAAAGTCTACCACAATCACTGTTCCTTGCATATTGATTTTTGGATCAGATTTGTTTCACTGATGCAGAGAATTCCCTGTGAAAAGACTTATTCAATAAATGCAAATCAGAACCTGCCCTGAAATTTATAGTGTTAGAGAGACACACAAAGAATAAAGAAATTTAGTGGCTTGGTCAAGTGCACAAAACCAATAAGGCAACAAAAACTTGAACCCAGATCTTTCTTACCCTTAATAAAAACTTGTTCAACAAATGAATAAATGAATGAATGATGGAAGGTAGATGGTGCCACACTATTCTAGTCAGTGGCTATGCTGATAAGTGGCTGAAGTTGGATTCGAAATCAGGTTTTCATGACCCAAGACCCACTGCTTATCCACTGAATCATAATTATTTAGAATTTTTGGACTAGATAAAAGAGAAGATTCACTCATTTGCTATCTAGCCTTCATCCCTGAATGGGTGCAGCCTCAGTTTGACTGAGACCTAGGTCTCCCATTGCTCCAGGACCATTTGTAGTTGTCCTGAGCTACTGGACCAAATGGCTCCAGATAGCTCTGGAGGGAAAAGTAAAGCAGGTAACCTTGCACAGCCTTCCATCACTTAAATGCGATTTACTTGCATGTTATGGCATCACTTCCCTGATGTCATGGTCCTCTTTGAGAACTAAGGACAAATAACAACAATGCTGCCACATCTTCAGGAATAAGGCAAGTATTTAATTCTCAAGCATAAAGGAGAACAGACCTCATTAGCCAATAGTTTTTTTAGGGATGCATCTGGTAGCATGTCTACTAATCTTTAGCAAGATCTTTTTTTTTTTTTTAACTTAGAATCTGAACTCTGGCTCTCAGCTTCCTGCTGGACATTCTGTAGAAATTCTAATTTGTGATAGTCTGGTCTCTGACTTACATTCATTTTTTTGGTACATTACTGTTTTTCCTAAGAAATGTTTTTTTTTTTTTTCCTTTGGCTTGGGTATTGACCTACTATGGAAATGACCTCAGAGATCATCTGGTCCAAGCATTTAACCTTACAGATGATAAAGTTGAGGGGAAAAGAAGTTAAATTACTTTCTCAAATTTATACAGGTAGTAAGTAGCACAAGTGGTATTCAAACCAAATCTTCTGAATATCAGTTACCCTTGTAGAGAATATGACATACAGAATGCCAACATTTCATTTCAGTGGACATCTTCCTGCCTTCTAAATTTCTGTTGATCATACTAACATCCTTTTAGTCATTCAGATAAAAAATATTGAGTCATCTTTGACTCAAAATCATTCTTCTTCCAACATTTAATCAATTGGAATCCACAATTTTTCCCCCATCTGATCTACCTTTCCATTTCCCAGAGCCATTCAGATATAATTTAGAACTTCCATTTGCAATATTTGTAACTTACAAATTTTAAGGCATAATATAAATTATTATTATTATGAGCTAGATTATTCAATTCAACAAATAGATGGCAATTACTCAATACATGTGAAAACTGTACTAGGGGTTTAAAATAGCATCCTAAGTATCCTTCTTTAATTCATCTTATATACCATGGTCAAAGTAATTTTTAAGGCATAGGTTTGGTCAAAATCTTCAATTGTCCCCATTTTGAGCTTTAGAAAAATTCAAAAGTTTTAGTATGGAATTCAAGAACCTCCAAAATGTAGCCTCAGTATATATCTACAGCCTTACTTTCCTTTGATAATGTACATGAACACTACACTTCAGCTAGGTTAAACTATTCACTGTTCCTCCAAATAACCTTCTAAGCTCTCCAACCTAGGACTTTGTTAATTTCTTCCCTTCAGAGATAGCTCAAATATTTCCTCCAGGAAACCTTTCTTGATCTAATCAACCAGAAATGATTTCTGATCCTTCTAAACATTCATGGTAGTTTGAACCTCATATTTGTCACTTAAGACAATCTTAGAGCTACAAGTATTTTTAGAGACCATGCAGACCAAGCTCCCAACTAAGAAAGAATCTCCCACTACAAAGCCTCCCCACATGTCACACTGCATTCTGCCTAGCATTGTTGTTATTTGCACCCATGCCTCATTTCCCTACTGGACTATAAGTTCCTTGAAAGCAAGAAACCTCTAAATAAACTACATATGGCATAGAACCCTACATGTGACAATTATTAAACAAATATTTGTGTTATACTGATTTTTTAGTTTACTCTCCTCTAGATTTGCTTGGTATCAAAAGAAAGAGCCAAATGGGTAACTGATGAAAGTTTCCAAGGAGTTCTAAAAGGATAGAAACTGTTGACAAACATTAGTTTTATGAAATCTGTGTGAATTTCAATTATCCTGACTTCCTCTAGGATGTTTTCCATGATTAACACCACCACACCCCACAAATGCATAACTTCTAATTATTCTTTGTGAACTCCCTTCTTAGTATTTTAGTGGCAGTGGCAGAAGAGAGAAGTGGGAACATTCAAGAAATGTTGCAGAGATGAAATTAATAGACTTTAGCAACAATTTAAGTATGAAGGACTTGGAGAGAGTGAAAAATTCCAGGATGACTTCTAGGTTCCAAATTTGAGGGACTGGGAAGATGATCTTGCTAATCTACATGAATAAGGAAGACGGGAAGAGAAAAAATAAGGACATTTGTTTTGGACATGAGTTTAAAATGTCTACTGGACATTCAGTTTGATTTCTTAAAAGTAGTTGGAGATTTGAGATCGGTGATCAGCAGAGAGTTTCAGACAGTATAGGAAGATTTGAAAATGAGATGTTAATTAATATTAGCTAGTTAGAGATATTAATTAAATCCATTAAAGCTGATGAGATCACCTAATGAGGTTGTATAGAGGGGAAAAGAGGGCCCAAAAAAAGAATCCTAAGGGACATCTATAGTTAGAGTATAGAATCTATAAGACAGTTCAACAAAGGAGAAAAAGAAAGAGGGATCAGATAGGTAGGAAGAAAACTAGGAAAGATTGGTTTCCCAGATGAATACAGAGAAGCTTGGAGAGACTTACATGAACTGATGCTAAGTGAAATGAGCAGAACCAGGAGATCATTATCCACTTCAACAACGATACTGTATGAGGATGTATTTTGTTGGAAGTGGATTTCTTTGACAAAGAGACCTAACTCTGTTTCAATTGATAAATGATGGACAGAAGCAGCTACACCCAAAGAAAGAACACTGGGAAATGAATGTAAACTATTTGCATTTTTGTTTTTCTTCCCAGGTTATTTTTACCTTCTGAATCCAATTCTCCCTGTGTAACAAAAGAACTGTTCGGTTCTGCAAACATATATTGTATCTAGGATATACTGCAATGTATCTAACGATAGGACTGCTTGCCATCTAGGGGAGGGGGTGGAGGGAGGGAGGGGGAAAATCGGAACAGAAGTGAGTGCAAGGGATAATGTAAAAAAAAAAATTACCCTGGCATGGATTCTGTCAATATAAAGTTATTATTAAATAAATAAATAAAAAGATCTATCATCACCATAGATTTCTTACATATAAACATGTTTATTCACATTGACTTTTCTGTGAAGGTGTTGTATTCTCCTAATGGAGCATAAGTTCATCAAGGTCAAAGACTGTTTTATGTATGTATTTACATCCCTAGAACATTCTTGAATATTTAATATTCTCTTTAAGGATGAAGGGGATTTTTTCTTCAGTTTTTAATTATACCTTTTCTGCTCCTTATACATTTAGGATAGCACAGAATCCTATTCCAAAACTTAAGAAATACTTTGAATATTCTTGATTTTGCTTCTTAAATTAGTTTAAAAAAAGTTAATAAAAAACATCAAAAGATGGGTAAAGGGGCAAAGTTTCAGGAATCTATGGTGATTGTGGAAATAATATGAATGATCTGAAGCTGCAAATAGCAGAAAAAATGTAGAATGGTAGTTAAGAGGGATGGAAGGATCAAATGAAGGTTTTTTTCAAGATGAGTAAGACAGACATATTTGGGAAAAGTTTAGATAGTGATAGCATGGGAATAACAGAGGAAGCAATATATTGGAAGAATTGTCTGAAGGTCTCAAAGCCCCCTATACCCAAGTTGCATAAGCTCAAGGAAATAGACCAAATTAGTCCTCTAGATGTCGACTTTCTGCAAGGGGACAGTCTTCATAATTAGTAATGGAAAAATAAAAACTGTGGTATAGTGAAAAAAATCAATAGTATGTCTTTTTAATGAAAAATAAGTTTATTATTCAACTAAAATTTAGGACCTACAAACCGAGGACCACAATAAACCCGAAATATTATTTAATTGTAGAGTCATAGGAATTTAGATCGAGAGCTTAAAGGAAACTCAGAAGGCCAACCCCTTCATTTTAAAGAAAAGAGAAATGAAGTCCAGAAAATTGGCATACCTTAGTCAACATCACACAGCTAATTGGTGGCCAAAACAGCAATAAAACATTGATCTCTGAACATCTAGTCCAGTGTTCTTTCCACTATACTATGTTTCCCACTCACATTCAAGTTATCAAAAGCATCTTCTGAAGCATAATGGGGAATCTTGCATGCATTTCTCTATGATTTTGCTTTTAATACCAACCCCTTCCTAAACTTATTTTCAAAGGCCCTCAGCTGTCAGTTATTCTTCCTCCAGGATTAAGGTGAGGTGGGAGAAAAAAGAGAAAGCATCTGCTACTCTGGTTCTCACAGTTCTAGCCTCAGAGCTCCTGGAAGCTTGAAAAAGAATATTCTCTTGTCCCAAAAAGGGAGAGGTTAAGGCTAGTTGTCCTCCATTAACTGGTGCCAATCAGGGCCATGAAAATTGAGGAGGTAGCTTGTATTCAAGTATTTGGAGGATTGTCACACAAAACAGGGACTAAATTTTGTTCTGCCATCCTCTGTACCAGAGGGCAGAATTGGGATCAGGGAGCAAAAGAGGCAAACATGGTATAATGTAAGGAAAAAAATGTTTTCCACATCAAGTAGAAGGCAAAATGATCATTCATCAGAGATGCTATAAGAGGGGATCTCTTATCAATCAAGAGTAGAAATGTAATAATTAATATATCACCTTGGCTTTGTACTAAGACGCTGATATCCCCAAGACAATTGCCTTTTTCATGGTTCTGCATCACAATATAGTGTAAGCACCAGCCCAAAGATCCCAATATTGTGGAATTCTTTTCCTAAGCCATGTTGTTTAGGTGAAGGCTATACTGACTCCTGCTGTGCCCATCACTACTTGGCTGTTTTTATGCTGGGTGACAAAGATCTAGTTTTAGCTCTGGTTATGCTTTGGACTAGGTGATCTTTGAGATATTTTCAATCCTAAGATGTTTTGACTTTTAAGTTAACAATGCACTAAATCCAAGCAAGCATCATGTTTCTGCAAACATGATCATAATTCGCTCTTATTTACTTTCTAATTAAGTGATTATTTGTAGGGGTTTTTTTTTAACAAGCTCTTAAAAAGCTTTGCTTTAATGAAAAATACAACTTAAGCCAGCTGCAGTTGTTGGGTATGTAAAGATCTCATGATAATTAAGAGTCACAATTATCCCCACTTATTTAGATTACCAATGTAACAAGCCAACCAAATGAAAGCAGGTGAAGGAGCATCAGCATTAATGTGACTACAACAGTCTTTTCTAATCATGGACTTAAGGTCACAGTTAGTAATGCAATCTACAGAGTCCTGGGCTTTGAGTCAAGAAGATTTGAGTTAAAAAACACTCTCAGACACTTACTAGAAAAGTCACTAAAACTTCTACATAGCTTGGTTTATCTCAACTGTAAAATGGGGATAATAATAGTATCTATATTCCAAAATTGTTGTTGAATCTCAAGCTGGCAAAGAACACTAGATTTGGAATCAAACAGACCTGAATTCCCATCTGAGCTTTGCTATTTACTAGCTCTTTACTTACAAGCATCTGCTCTAGCTGTATGACCTTAACCTAGTCATTTTCTATCTTTAGGCCCTCATTTTACAGTGTCTTTCATTGAGAACTTGGAGAGGACTTGGAACTCACATGATCTATTTCCATCATCTTACACTGGAGAAAACTAAGGCTCAAAAAGTTATTTGCTTACAGTCCCACAGGAAATAAGGCAATTGACCCCAAATGTTCTTTCTCAGACCTGGATCCATTTTCCACCATATTATTTGTCTAAAATACAATCCTCATATTTATTATTTCATTTTCAACCCCATTTAGTAAAATAAAATCACATATAATTTTCCTATCCAGACTTTTCCTTTTGTTAACAGAGAGCAAGAAATTATTTCCTCATCTATAAAGTTGGATTAGATGACTTCTAGGATCCCTTTAACTCTAATACCATATATTCTGGGGCTATAACCCATAGCCCCTGGTTCCCAATTCTAATTAAAAACCATGTCAAGGCCTACCAAATTTAGTATACCATGATGAGTGTTGGGAATATAGAGATGAAAGCCAATATTACCTCTGCCCTCTAGGGGCTTATATCCTACTAGAAAGAAATAACCAAGCAAAAATCGCTTAAAATATCTAATGTTATTCTATAGAATACATCAGTGATTAGCATATGATCCCAGCATTTGTCCCAGGCTTTCTTGTTATACTAGACCTTCACATGAGGCGGGTTTTGTGATGTACAAAAGTTGCAGTATGTATCTTGAAGAATTTAAATTTCTTGAGAGGCAAAACCTTGGAAAGTTGGTCAGAAAAACTGATATTGAACATGATACCAGCTGCTAGAGAAAACAGATCAACCAATCATTAAGTCAGCAGGCATTTACTGAGCATCTGCCATAAAAGAGGGTGACAGAAACAGAGAGAATAATAAAATCTAAGAAAGACAGAGTTAAAAAGGATCATAGTCACCATATGCCTCATTTTATAGGTGGAGAATCCACGGTCTTTTTTCTTTTGCTAGAAGAAATACAAATTTAGCTAAAACTTGTATAATCTGTAATTTATAATCATATGAGATTTACCCAATCTGGGACTAGAATCAATGTCTCCTAATTTCAAGTAAAATGACAATTCTACTATATAGCACTGGGCTTGAAATCAGCTGTCCTGGATTCCAGTTCCAACTAATATTTAACATTCTCCTTTTTTTTTCTCCATAAGTTTTCTCTTTTACACACTATACCCTCTCTTATTGCTACATCCACAATCTCAACCCTAACTATCTTTCTGAACTCTTGATGAGAATATTCAACTTTCTACAAGATATCACAACCAGATATCTCACTCAAGTAATTCAGTATTAATGAAATGGCTGGGCTACAGTGCCCCAAAAAATAAAAAAATAAAAACTGGGCTCCAAAAAAACTCAGCAGTGAATGAGTTCAGTGGTAAGAGGAAAATCTGTTGCTCTAAAGATTTTGTAGGAACCAGGAATGTAAGATTTGTCAACCAACATGAACTGGATGCTTCTCTGTATTCATCTGGGAAACCAATCTTTCCTAGTTTTCTTCCTACCTATCTGATCCCTCTTTCTTTTTCTCCTTTGTTGAACTGTCTTATAGATTCTATACTCTAACTATAGATGTCCCTTAGGATTCTTTTTTTGGGCCCTCTTTTCCCCTCTATACAACCTCATTAGGTGATCTCATCAGCTTTAATGGATTTAATTAATATCTCTAACTAGCTAATATTAATTAATATTAATTATATAGTAGATGGAAAGATTAAAAAACAACATCTTGGGTGTCAGTGAACTTAAATGGATGGTCATAAGTAAATTTAATTCAAATGATAGCTACATATGCTACTGTTTGTGAGAATTTTTAGAAAAAATAGAGTAACCTCCATAGTCAATAAAAAGGTAAGAAAAGGAATATTGAGGTATAATCCCAAAAAATGACCCAATTGATATCTGTTCAAATCCAAAGCAAACTATTCAACATCACAGTCATTTCTGCTCCAACCTCCGTTGCCAAAGACATCAAAGTTGATCAGTTCTATGAAGATCTTCTAGCATCTTCTAAAAGTAACACATGTAAGCACACACACATGCACACACACACACATACGCACACACACAAATATCACATTCATCAGAAGGAATTGGAATGCTAAAGTAGGAAATCAAAAAATAACGGGAATAACAGACAAATTTGACCTTGAAATATGAACTGAATTCTGCTGAATTCAGCAAGGGCAAAGACAAATAGAGTTTTGCAAAATAGCTCCCGAGTCATAATAAACACTCTTTAATGTCCATGTATAGAGTCACTTTTTGGGTTAAAAGTGACTCTACATATGGACATTACCAGGTGGTCAATACAGAAATTAGATTGATTATATATTTTGCTCCCAAAGATAGAGAAAGCTCCACAGAGTCAGTTAAAATAAAATCTGGAGCTGATTGTGGGTGAGATCATGAAGTTCTTATTGAAAAATTCAGACTCAAATTGAATAAAGCAAGAAAAACTATCAAATCATTTAGCTATGACCTAAATGTTCCTTAAAAATGTGAAGTGAAGGTGATAAATAAATTTAAGGGATTGAATCTGGTAGAGTGCCTGCAGAACTATGGACAGGAGTTTGCAGGATTGCACAGGAGGCAACAATAAAAAATATTCCAAAGAAAAAGAAGAGCAAGAAAGCAAAATGGCTATTAGATGAGGCTTTATAAATAACTGAGTAAAGAAGAAAAAATAAAGAATTATCCAAATACCTGCAGTTTTCCAGAAAATAGCAAGGAAATATGTAATGACCGCGTATTTAAAATCAGCCGGAGTCAGGAATTCAGGTTAAGGGAAAAATCTTCAATCTTTATTGAAGTGAAGAGGTGAAAAAAGGATTGCGATAGCAATATGGGCAAGAAAGATTGCAATAGCAATATAGGCAGCTGCGACAGGAAGCCAGATAACAGAGGGAGATCTGAGCTGAAAGGCCATCGCAATGGCAATGCAAGCAGTCTCTCCTTCCCCTTTTCCACTCCCCTGCCTCCACCCACCAAAATCGTCATTTCCTATACAACACATCAGGACTTGCACAAAGAGTGGGCGGGGCCCATTCTTTCTCCAAGCTTATATATTAATAGAGTATGGTCCAATTACTATGTAGCCTCACGTGCTTGGGACCTCAGTGCATCAACTTGAGCCTCAGCCCATTACAGAAAGATAAAAATGTTTCCTTAAATGAGCAATGCAAAGAAATAGAAGAAAACAATAGAATGGGAAAGACACGATCTTTTCAAGAAAATTAGAGCTATCAAGGCAACATTTTATGTTGAAATGGATATGATAAAAGACAAAAATAGCAGGAATTTAACAGAAGCAGAAGCCATTAAGATGATGAATTCACACTAAAATCCTGGAGAATAAAGTAGTCCTTAGGAATCATTGATAACAATATGGCTAATGGAGAAAATGGAAATTTGACTGAGCTATTTTAAATCTCTGAAAGATGGTGCTTTTAAAGTGCTGCATTCAATATGCCAGTCAATTTTGAAAACACAACAGCAACCACTAGATTGGAAAAGATCAGTTTACATCCCAATCCTAAAGAATGACAACATCAAGGAAAGTTTAAATTGCTAAACAGTTGTATTTATGTTATACAACCACAAGGTAATGCTTAAGATTTTATAAGCTAGGCTTCAATAATATGTGACTTAAGGATACCAGAAAAGTAAGCTGGTTTTTGAAAAGGTAGAGGAAGTAGAGGCCAAATTGCTAACATTCACTAGATTGTGGAAAAAGCAAAGGAGTTTCAGAAAAACATCTAGTTCTGCTTCATTGACTATCCTAAAGCCTTTGTGTAGATTACAACAAAATGTAGTGAGTCCTCAAAGAAATGGGAATATCAGATCATTTTACTTATCTCCTGAAGAACCTGCAAGAGGGCTAAGAAGCAATAGTTAGAACTAAACATGGAACTATTGAATGGTTTACTATTGTGAAGGGAATATGACAAAGCTGTATATTGTTACCTTATTACTTTAACTTATATGCTGAGTATATCATGTGAAGTGCTAGGCTAGATGGATCAAAATCTGCAATTAAGGTTGCCAGGAGAAATATCAATAATCTCACATAAAGATATGATACCACTCTGATATCAGAAAATGAAGAATTACAAAGCTTCTTGATGAGGGTAAACGAGAAAATTTTAAAAGGTGACTTGAAACTTAACATCAAAAAATCTAAGATCTTGCCAACTGTCCCCATTACTTTTTGGCAAATGAAGGGAAAAGAAATGGAAGCAGAGTCAAATTTCATATTCTTTGTCTTAAAGGTCACTGCAGGCCATGCAGCCATGAAATTTAATTTAATTTAATTTAATTTAAAATTAAATTAATTTTCCTTGGAAGGAAAGTTATGGCAAATCTGGACAGCATACTAACAAACAGAAATATCACCTTGCTGAAAAAGGACCATATAGTCAAAGCTGTGTTTTTTCCAGTAGCAAAGCATGGCTTTGAGAGTTGAGGAAAGCTGAACACCTCAAAATTAATGCTTTTGAATTGTGAAGTTGGAAAAGACTTTTGAGAGTCACTTAGACACTTGGACAGTAAGGAGGTCAAGTCAAATTAAAGAAATTATTTAAGGCTCTTCAGTGGAAGATCAAATATTAAAGCTGAAACCTAAATGCTACATAATAAAAAGACAAGACTCACTGGAAAAGATTGACAACAAAAGAAAAAATGTACAGCAAAGGATGAGATGACTATAATGCCATGGAAACAAAGAAGATGAACTTGAACAGACTTTTAAAGATAGTAGAGGACAGAAGAGCTGGATACAATTGAATGATTGAACAGTAAAAATTATTTCTATGATACCAATAGTCATCCAATACCTTATATTAGTAATTGTTATATTATCCTTGAGAGTCTTTATGTAGTTATCCCAACAGCTGGTGCCTTCCATCTGCAATTATATTCCATCTACTCTGAGTATATTTCATATGATCAAGATAGTGTTTCTTTCCTTGAAATGATCATATTGCTCTTATGCTCAGAAATCACCACATTGATCTGATGAGAAAAATTCAGACTATTCTGCTTGGCGCCTCACAATATGGTTCCAATCTTACTTTCCAGTTATATCTTTCTATATTTTGTATAGCCTTCAAACCACACTAATCTCTTCCACCTCTATGCATTTACTCACATTGTTCACTATGGCTAGAATGACCTTTCCTTTCTTCCTATTTTGCATTCTTTCCTAACTTTATAAATCCAACTCAAATGTCATTTATTCCAAGAAAACTTCTCTCTCCCTAATTGCTTTTCCTGATAATGGCTCCTTCCCTAGATTTCACCTAATATCTTGTTTTGCAACTTTCTAATATTTAGTGTATGTAATATTGCCTATTGCAAATATCTATAAATTTATATTTCATCCCCCCATTCAACTAGAAATGCATTTACCTTCCTTCAGTACAACATTCTGCACACAATAGGTGATTAATAAATATCTATTGTACAGTCATGAATAAGTTTTAAGATTTATCAGTTGTTAGAGCTTATATATTGAGATATTCTATTTCTCTACCCTACCCCCAATAGAGCGCAAACTGTTTAATATATAGAATTTTGTTTTTGTTCTTACATCCCAAGTCCTTTGCACATACACAGAAGATATTTAATGAATGTTTGTTGAATTGAATTGGAAGTCACTTTTCCTTTCCAAGTTAAGACTTTAGACTTGTTTTTCTTCTATAAAATGGAGATAATAATATTTTAATGACCTAGTTCATAGAATTCTTGGAAGGAATTAATCTTGTAAAAAACTTGAGTGCTCAATATGAGAGGTATTTTCTGATTGCTGTTATTATTTATATGTGAAAATCCTAAAACAGCTATAAATTGCTACTATTGTAAATTAGTGATTGAGTGAATGAATGAACCCTTACTATGTCCAGGGACTTTGATGAGCTCTGAAGACAGAAATACAAAGAGCAAGATGTTTATTACATTTGAAGAAGCATATATTGTAATAGGAGATAGCAACAAATTTCAGGAAGTGATAATCAGAGAAAGGCATTTGACTGGAGAAGTTACAGGGCATCCTCAAATCAAAAGGTAAGCTGAGTCAGAGGGCAATTGACTAAAGTTTCCTTTTTAGGAATGGTAATATTGATTTGATTAGTTTCCCAGAGCTAGAAGTAGAAAAGGAAATGAAAGAAAACTCTCACCAATGGGACAGACTGAAAAACACCATTGTGGATCTGAGTCAGCCTAGATATGATGAATTCTTATCAATCATGGAGATGATCATTATCAAGAGAAGATTATTTCACAAAATGAGTTTGCTTAAAATGGAGTATTCATAACTAATATGTCTGACTTCCTGGTGAAATGTTATATAATTAAAAATAATTATCTTAAATGTTGATTTTTCTGGCCTTCTATAAGAAAAACTTCCTTTTCCTGCTTCTCAGCACACTGAAAATTAATAGTACTCTGGAGGACCCTGGCATATCATAAGTACGTTAAATCCCTTCTGAATCCAAAATAATTTATAAGTGTTCTTGTAGTATACTGCTTATAAAATTGCTTCTATTTATCATATTAGTAAGTGTATTTACCAGAATTTTTTTATACTCTCCACTATGTTAACTGACAAAGTTAGTTGTATCATGATGGATAAGGAACCCCGACATTGAATTACAAAGATAAGATAAGGGTTTATTATGTTTATTATTATATGATATGATATCCAAAAAATGAATTTTGGTTTGGATTTTGGAGAAACCACGTAATGAAGACAAAAAAAGCACCGAACCTGAAATAAGAACATTTGATATATAGTCCCTGCTCTGCCAGTAACTGACTAGCATTTGTACATGTATAGAAATTATTTTCCTATCTCACATGGTCGTTCAAAGATAGTACTGTATAAAAATTAGCTTGTATTATTGTTCCAACAGTTGAAATAATCCAAGTAATGATGCCGTTTTCTAGAAGGATTACAGATAAAGATCACACAGAATTGGGAAGACATGGAAGAGTTGAAATCTCTTCATGTCTACTGACCCTCAACACTGGTGCTATTGCCCTCAGACTTGGGCAGCTCCTTTCCAAAGAAGGTAACAGATTCAGCACAGAACTATCAGACTGGAGTCCACAATGTTGACATCGTGCAAGTTGGTAGGCAGGTCTAGAGCACTTCTTTTTATTTATTTATTTAATAATAACTTTATATTGACAGAATCCATGCCAGGGTAATTTTTTTACAACATTATCCCTTGCACTCGCTTCTGTTCCAATTTTTCTCCTCCCTCCCTCCACCCCCTCCCCTAGATGGCAAGCAGTCCTATATATGTTAGATATGTTGCAGTATATCCTAGATACAATATATGTTTGCAGAACCGAACAGTTCTTTTGTTGCACAGGGAGAATTGGATTCAGAAGGTAAAAATAACCCGGGAAGAAAAACAAAAATGCAAATAGTTCACATCCGTTTCCCAGTGTTCTTTCTTTGGGTGTAGCTGCTTCTGTCCATCATTTATCAATTGAAACTCAGTTAGGTCTCTTTGTCAAAGAAATCCACTTCCATCAGAATACATTCTTATACAGTATCGTTGTCGAAGTGTATAATGATCTCCTGGTTCTACTCATTTCACTTAGCATCAGTTCATGTAAGTCTCTCCAAGCCTCTCTGTATTCATCCTGCTGCTCATTCCTTACAGAACAATAATATTCCATAACATTCATATACCACAATTTACCCAGCCTTCTCCAATTGATGGGCATTGGAGCACTTCTTAAAAGACAACAAGGCTGCAGCACCTGGCTCCCAAAACAGTAATAATCCTAGGGGCACAGAGTTAGTATGCTCAGCAGGAGCAACAGCAAAAGCAGGAACAGCATAAGAGGCAGCAGTGGCTGAGAACCAAGGCCTCCTGATAGCCCTGCGCTTTGGTGTCAGCCAGACCCCTGAGCAGTCAAGGGCACAGGATCCTCACTTCTACATCCAGTTCTACCTCCTCCTCCAGGGAGCTTGGACAGTTTATGATGAGGGGATAGTATAAAAGTCATGGTTCCTCTCAGAAAATGAATTGGGTCAAGAAGGGAGGAATCCATCTGGACTGGGTTGGACTGGCTTTTTTCTCCACGGTTAGAAGCCTGTTTGTTCCTTTGGGGCACATTGGGTGGGGAGGGATAGTTAGGCTGAGCTTGGAGATATACTCCTTGTGGAAAAAATTTGTTCAGTACTCATTTTTGGCACTCATCATGCCTTCTGGAACTAATTAACAATGATTACCAAGACACCACTATAATTTCTGTTCCTCTGAATGCAAGGGATAATGTCGTGTAAAAATTATCCTGGCATGGATTCTGTCAATACAAAGTTATTATTAAATAAAATAAAATTTAAAAAAAAATAATAATAATAATTTCTGTTCCTCAAATGACTTACATTATATCAGGGAGATGACATGTATATATGTAAATATATACAAAATACTCAGTAATTAGAGGGTGGGGTGGCTGGGTAGCTAGGTGGCTAAGTGGAGACTAGATTAAGATACATATAAGATAATATATTATTATAATTAAGATTATGTTATAATTAAGATTAAGATACACACACCCATACACACAAACACATGTGTGTATAGATACCTACATGTCAAGAGATCTGGGCTAGGGGAGAGAGCAACTATGTTCTGCTGTCAATCCAAATGAAAGGGGCTTAACTTGTTTTAAAAAATGCTGATTATAGATGGGGAGTTATTTCTAAGGCAAAGAAGCAAATCTCAAGGCAACTTTCAGGGCTGCTCCATAGGAATGTGAAAGGGTCAAGCCTGCTGTAGCCTAGGGGGAAGGACCAAGAAGTAGCACCCAGGACTGGCCTCTCCTCCATATGGGATGGTGAGGTGGGCAGGAGGAGCAGGTGATACTTTCTCTGTCCTTGAATAGAATTCCTATTTGACTAGAGGGCATGCCTAGCTAGAGTAGAGGACAGCATATGTACCATCAATCCACCTCTTTGCTCAGGTCTGGAGAGGGCCTACCACTACTACTACCTCCTACTTGAGCAGCAGGTCTGGGCTGGTCTCTGGATGTCTCTCTTGGAAGGGCAAGGCTCTGGGCCTTGGTTCAACCGGCTCATCATCCTCAGGAGAGACCAGCTTCATCAGACTCTGGTTGCAGATGTTATGGGCCTGGAATTAGGGAGACTCCTCTTCCTAAATATGGTTCCCATGTTATTATCTCTATTTATAAAGAAACTGAATCGCAGAAAGGTCAAGTGTTTTCATTAGGTTTACACGGCTAGAAGTGATAGAACCAGGGATGAACCAAGGACTTTTGATGCTAAATCCATTGCTTTTTTGGTCACTAAACCCACTTCTAAACTTATGTAGTGTGATAAGAAAGCATATTTATTTTCCTGTAAAGTCTTTTCCAAACTCAAGGGAAAAGTCCTTTGACAGAGTGAATTAATATGTAGAGGACATAAAAAATATTGAGGTGTGAGAGTACAGAAGTGTTGAACCCCCAAAATATATTTTAAGGACTCTCCCTGTATAGACTACCAAATGTTGCAGAGTATGAGTATGTTGGGACTTCAGATTGGTGTCACAAAGTATCTCAAAAGAAGTTATTGACTTAGACTTTCTCCAAATCAAGAGACAAAAAGGGCTAAGTTCCAAAAGAGAGTTTAGTGATTAGCAAGGGAAAGACTTGGGCTAAGTTGCCTAGAGGAAATAGACATTAACAAGGAGGAAAATGCAATAACAAGGGGGAAAAAGTTCCTAATGGACTAATCATTGTGACAATAAGTGGGCTAGTTCCTAAAAGGAGTTGGAGGTGGGAGAGGTTGTGTCAGTCATGGTGGGCCAAGTTCTCCCAAAAGAAGTTAACCTCATTGTGACAACATTGTAAGCAGGCTAACCAAAAAAGGAGTTAGCAGAGAATCAAATATTTTTTTATAGCAGGAAATAACCTCAGAAATTGAAATCATAACTTGGCCTTTTAATTAAATACTATTGTATTTCCTGGTAATTTTTGTCAAAGCAAGGCATGCAAGGAATTCAACAAGAGCTACTGCAATAAAGGCCCACTTAAAGATGAGATAATCCAGGCAATGCTCCTCCTTGCTTACCTTAAGGAGTAGCTTGGTTTTTCATATTTCATATTTCAGGCCCTCTCTTGTTAATGCCTCTTCTTATGATCTACCAAGGACCGGATACAAAGGACCAAGGACCCTATCAAAAGCTTTCCTTAGGGAAATGGATTAAGTGTTGTACCCAATTTTTAAAATTTTAAACAAACAAACAAACAAACAAAAGACCATTTCCTTGTTTACATCAGAGTAATTGGTGCCATGACCGATTTTTTTCTCCATGGAGAAAAGATATTACTATTGATTAAAGTGACATCCCTTCATTTACTTTAAGAATGAGGAGAATTGTATAGTAGGGAATGGCATTATTAATCAATTATTTTGTAATGTTAACCCCAAACTGTGTCTCAACACATCTTTTCCTCATTCACAGTTCTTGTAGATGTTACCTAAAACCTTCCTGGGGGAAAAAGTCATAGTGGATAGTGTGCCAATTTGGATATACCTTTCTCCGAGCTAGAATGCATGAATATTAGATTAAGGTTAAATTAAATAAAATTGTTTCTGCCAAACTTGAGTCTAAAATGCAGAATGTAGTAATTATTTCCTCCACAATAATATGTATACACTTCTTTTGGAGACACAATAGGGTTTAAAAAACTGGTTTTGAATTACAGCTATTTTACTTTTTAAAAATTATTTTAGCTTTTTATTTACAAGACATACGCATGGGTAATTTTTCAGCATTGACCCTTGTAAAACCTTTTGTTCCAACTTTTCCCCTCCTTCCCCCTACTCCCTCCCCTAGATGGCAGGTAGACCAATATATGTTAAATATGTTAAAGTATATATTAAATACGATATATACACACACATATTTATACTTATCTTGCTGCACAAGAAAAGGTAAAAATAACTTGAGAAAGAAAACAAAAACACAAGTAGACAATAACAGAAGGAGTGGATATGCTATGTTGTGGTCCACACTCATTTCCCATAGTTCTTTCACTGGGTATAGCTGGTTCTCTTTATTACTGAACAATTGAAACTGATTTTGGTTCATCTCATTTTTTAAGAGAGCCATAGCCATCAGAAGTGATGTAGTATTGTTATTGAAGAATATAATGATCTCCTGGTTCTGCTCATTTCACTTAGTATTATTAGTTCATGTAAGTCTCTCCAGGACTCACTGAAATCATCCTGCTGGTCATTTCTTACAGAACAATAATATTCCATAACATTCATATACCACAATTTATTCAGCCATTCTTCAATTGATGGGCATCCATTCAATTTCCAGATTCTAGCCACTCTAAAAAGGGCTGCCACAATCATTTTTGCACATACAGATCTTCTCAGAGCTAAATTAAGATAAAGTTTGCACTATCTCAGACCATTATGAGGAAAACTCTTTGTAAGCCTCAAAGCATGGTAAAAATGTGAACTGCTATTATTTTTTAAAATTACTGGCCCTGTATAAGCGATAGCCACAAGCTATTTACATTGTTCCATTCATGTTAACCTCATTGTGACAACATTGTAAGCAGGCTAACCAAGGAAAGACTCTGATTTTCATAAATAATAGGAATCCTAGGGGTCTCTGTTTAACTAAGATCTGTAAGGCCCACAAAGCACATTTTACAGCTACTATATCCAGTTCTGTTAAAGTCCCTCGTTGTCTTTGAATCCTCTGAGGACCCAATGTTGCTATTTCTGCTGGCTATAGTTTGGGAACTGACCCAAAACTCAGAACCAAATTCTCTCCTAGCATGTTCTCATTTTCAAGTAACAAAAGGGATGCTGTGTGGTTTGCTCTTGTTTTTTAATGGTTGGCAAATCAGACATTTGGAGTAATTAGTATTTTCTGTTTTCCCTCCCTGTTCTACCCACTTAGTGGCCAGTGTTCTCCCCCCTTAGTGGTTGGTTTTCCTGAGACACCAGCCTCTTTAGATCCCTGTAATCTTCAATTCACCAAACATCTCTTCAACTCCTACATCTGAAGAGTCAAAGTCCTCTGCCCTCAAATTTACTACTATACTAGTAGAGTTTCTAATCTTGTGAATCTGACTGCCCCCTTCTCTCTTTGTTATATTGGAAAAGCTCCTAGTTTCACAAAGATTCTTATGAATCATAAGAATCATATCATCAAGCCAGTGTACAAACCTGCAACTAAGTCTGTCTGAGGAATAGGCTACGTTTTAATAGACAAACTAAAAACCAGAAGCAATCACTTTGTAATCAGATATAATTGAGATTAATAGCCCTTTACACTTAGCTCTAGGCATTTCATCAAATGCCCTCCATCTAAGATAACTGCTACACCCAAATTGCTGACTCTAATCTAGACAAGTGAATTCTTTCCCCAGACTGCCTCCTTTCATAACCACCTAAGAAGTAGGGTTGAAGATGGAAGGAAGAAACAAAGAGGTGGATGAGATCAAAAGAATGTCTGAAAGTGCAATCCAGAGCTTTAAATCTAAATACATAGATTCTGATAGAAGTGCTACTAGATTCACTATGTGGCCCTACATTGTAAAAATATCATCTTATATCAGAAGTTCTGAGTTTGAGCCTGGTATTTATTTACTAATCCTGAAACAATGTAGTTTAGTGGTAAGATCAATGAACTTGACATCAGAAGAGATCTCCAACTCTCATGAACTGTGTGACCAAAGGAAATCTGTTTTCTTCTCTGTACCTGTGAAAATTAAATGACATCAATTTGCTTTGCAACCCCAAAGGTTTTATATATGTCAGGAACCATGAGTGAATAACTTTAGAGTTTGCTTTTGAATAAGATGAACTTGAAGAATAATAAGAATGTAGCCTCGACCTATACTCTAATTGTGAGTTGACACTGCAATAGCAAGTTGAGTTCTAACTAAAAGCTGCAAGTGTTCCATTGTCTTAGATAAACATACATTTCCCTCCTGTTTCCCACCATCACCACCTTTTTTTTATTAGCATTTAAGTACCTAATACAATAAAGAATGTGTTATTGACTGACATTCTTTGTTTCTGGGCTCTGGGTAAATTAGAACTCCCCAGCCATGGGAGAAAAAAATCAGAAGGGGAATGAAGACTTTTAGTTAGGGTCTATATAATCTTGTTTCACACTTTGCATTCCTCTACTGACATCTTCTTTGTTGGGAGTTGCCCTTTCTTGTAAGATCATAACAAATCATTTTTTGCTTTTTACTTTGAAAGTTACTGATTTTAATTTGGGTAAGGATTCCTGTCCCACACAGTTTTGGGGGCTCATTCCAGGATATTTCCTATTAGTGATGTTGAGGGTATATGGGACAGGTGGGGTGCAAGACCCCCTTTCCAATTAACTAATCAGAGACCACATCAGGTACAACGAAAAAGCATTTATTTTATCCCTGCAGGGAGAGGCCTAAACACACCTGGGAGCCATGTGCACCTGGAACCTGGCCAGCTTCCAGCTTGTCCAGGGTTTAAAAGTAAAAGACTCGAGCCTTCTCATTGGATAGACTAAAAGGATGTAACCATTCTTGACCAATGGTCACCAATGCTGGCTGCCTTCCACAGGTCATTCACTTCCTGCAACTTCCTGTATCTCAGGGTTCAAAGTTCATTCCTTCAGACATCAAATGACCTCTCCAGGGTCCCAGTTCTGGGAAAAAGGATCATGTGATTCAATACTGAGAAATACTTCATCCAATCAGTCCCACTTAAGAGGTGATGATATCCTAACA
Organism: Antechinus flavipes; assembly: GCF_016432865.1. Classification (NCBI taxonomy): domain Eukaryota; kingdom Metazoa; phylum Chordata; class Mammalia; order Dasyuromorphia; family Dasyuridae; genus Antechinus; species Antechinus flavipes. The sequence goes on along the minus strand of NC_067399.1, from coordinate 357,847,139 downwards.
ATGATTAGGGTTCCCAGGCCCCTGTTGCAAGCTTTACAAAAGAATTTGCAGTCCCAATCTCCAAGCGAGGTTTTTGGCAAAATGGGTTTACTTTCACTGAGAAGTCTCAGTGGGCTAGTTCCTGGTTAGGAAATAGTGAAAAACAGATTTTATTTAAGGTTTTTATGATCAGGGCTAATGAGGAATCTTCAGCTGAATTGTGAGGGACTGATTTCCAGGTCAATAATAGATGGTGATTATGCCCCAGGCCAAGATCTCCAAATGAATTGAAGGTGAGGATTATTGTGGGAGTCTTCCCTGGGAACCAAATAGGAGAGTATGGATGCTCCCAGAGACCAAGAGGAGTTAAGATTCAGGGTTTTTTTTAACCCAGGCCCACTCTCCACAAATATCTGGGGGACACAATCCTATTACATCAGTGAGAGTTCTCTCCTGTACCAAATCCTTGGGCAGACACCTTTCAGAGAATTCTCTGGTGTTCCATGGATTCAGTTCAGGAACTCCTGCTCAGATGGGGTAAATTCCCAAAGAGAGACACTCAGAGAAAGCAAAAAACAGAATTGGGCTAGCAAAGATCGAGGATTAATTTGGCTTCAGAAATCAGCCAGGTAGGGCAAAGAAACAGGGAGGGACTTAAGCAGTTAGAGTTTGTAAGAGGCCTTTCCCTTTTCCAAGAACTGGTGAGCCTCCTGGATGACTGGAATTGGAAGACCTTAAGCAGTTAGAAGCTATAAAAGGCTCCCATTTCCCTTTGGTATTGGGAAACTCTAAACAGTTGGAATTCATAAGGGTTCTCTCATTTTCCTTTGGTGAGATGGGGTGAGTCCTTCATCAAAAAGAATAATATACTAGGAACATTGGGAAAAGAACAATCTAAGGTAGCTGGCTCTAAAAACCTATTTAGTGTCTTGGGAAGATATCCTTTTAGGAAAAATTGGGATGAAGTGCTAAAATTTGTAGGGATTAAATACTGTTGTTTTGTTTAGCAGGAGAAATTTAGGCTTAGAAGAATTGTAGATACCCTGAGAGCTCAGTGTAAATTCAAAGGAGCCTTCTATACCCACCTGGCTTCCCTCCTCCCTTCCACCTCAAGGAGGATTGATTTAGAAAAGCAGTGTGTATGTATGTGTGAGCCTGTTTTGTCTTTTGTGTTTGTCAGGCATATTACAAAAGAAAAGACTGGATGATTTGGGATTTAAGTCTTATTTTGTTCATAATTGGATTTATGCAAATAGCTTTTAGCTAGAGAGAGGAAGGACTGGTTCTGAGATAGGGAAAGTTTTTAACTGTCATACCCACTCCACCGCCCCCTCAAAAAAATCTTTGACATATTTTTGTGGACCTAGAACTGGCCAATTTAGGTCTGCAGAAATAGTTTTATTTACTGCATTTTTTTTTTCATTTCACTAATTTTGTTTTTCAGCGAATTGTTGTCTTTTTCATATCTATTTTGAAGATATGCTTTTTCTATTCCTTTTTGCAATGATTTCATTTCATTTCCCCGTTTTTCTTTTCTTTAATTCGAGTAATTCTCTCTTTTAAGATCCTTTATGCAATCTTCCAAGAAAACCTTGTGAAATGGGAACTAGCTCATTTCTCCCTTTGTGACTTCATCTGGAGTTGCTTTGCCTTTAGGAACCTCAGGATTAGAGGTCTGTTCTCTCTCTCCAAAAAGCTGTCTATGGTGAAAGATTTTTGGTTTTTTATCATTTTTTAAGGCTTGAGATCTGCTCAATGCAAAGGAGTGGTAGTTGTTTTAATTTGCTAATTTAATTTGCAGTTCTGATTGGGTTCTAGTGCTGGGTAATGGGCTAGGTCCAGCATTCTTCCTGGGCTCAGGGGTTTACAATTTGTCTTTTGTAGCTAATCTGCCAAACCACCTGCTTGCAACCAGGACAGAGTAGCTTAAGAGGCTCACAGAAGATTTCCAGATGTGTGGAAGCTCAAATGCTCTGACCCTCCACCCCAGCTCCTTGTCCTGGTCTCTCTGTGCTATGGTCTGGGCTCAGCAGACTGACCTCTTGCCCATTTGCAACAGATCTGTTCTGAAGTTCTTCCAAGGTATTTTCTTCTAAAAATGCATTGTACTTCAAATATTGGTGGGTTCTTTGATTCCAAAACAAGTTTAGAGGCTTGATCTGCTGTTGGTTTGAAAGAACATCAGAGAAGGTCATAGAATGTAGTACTCTCTTCCATCTTGGCTCCATCCATGGCCAGAAATAGTTAATATTATAGAACTACTAAAACATTTTAGCAGATTCTGGGAGTTGCTTGGTCCCGTTGCTCTATCAGCTAACTTGAATTAGTTTATTGTATTTTTTAAATAGGTCTAATTTGGGGTAGCTAGGTGATTCAGCAGACAGAGGACCAACCCTGAAGTCAGGAGGATCTGAGTTCAAATATGGCCTTGGAAACTTGACACTTCCTAGCTATATGGCCCTGGGCAAGTCACTTAATCCCAACTGCTTCATAATTAAAGGGGGGAAAAGCCCTCTTCTAGATTTTTGAAGCATCTTTCCCTTGGAGAGGCTTGTGGAATTTGTCCTGGCTAGGCTGGTATCCTATGCTACCCTGGATTTTTCTGGGGTTTGCACTGGTGCCCCAATATCTTTAACATGGCCTCCTTGACATTTTTGGCATGGAAGATGAGCTAGTCACTGAGCCACAGACCTGCAGCCAGACAGCTGAGTCCAAATTTCTCCAACCCTCTCCCCCAGGGCCCTAAATTCTGACAATTTCTTAAAGCCTTTCTTGTATGTTTCTCACCATTGTAGATGGACTTGAAATTTCTTTTCTTACACCTTAAATTTTGGGGCTGTGTATGTTTAAATTGGAATTCTGATTCTGAAATTGTATAAGATAATTACTATTAACTTAATGTTTGCTAAAATTGTGAATTTGTTTATTCTGGTATAAGATTTTAGAAATATGTGCATTAATATTGAAGTATCGCTACTACAAGTTTAAATCTGTATTTGATTTGATTTAAGTTAAAAAAAATTGTATGAGCTGTGCTTTAACATTTTGTTAGCCCTGCAGGATATGTGGTATAAATTTTGTGAAATTTGATCCAAAGTTACTTAGATGTTACCTATATTCTGAATCTTAAGATTTGTCTTACTTTCTTCCATTAAGAAAGAAATAAAAACAAGAAAATTTGGTATGTGGGTATATATGTAATTACAAAACAAAGTGTATCTGAAAGGGGTGTAATATGTCTAAAGATAAATAAGAAGCTATTGAGAAAGAGTCCCACCAGAGGAAGGGAGCCTGGCTCCAGAATATTCATGTTAGATTTTACTAAAATGACACCAGTGGAAAAACTGAGGTATTTACTAATTATAATGGACCATTTCATAGAATGGGTGGAAGCTTTCACCTGAGCTCTTAAAATAGGTTAGTGGAATAACATTGGAGCAAATCGTACCTATATGGATGGGGAGAAAAAAAAAAGCATAAAAAGGGATTAACAAGATGGTAAATAATACAGAATTGGTAATTTTAACCATAAATGTGAACAGGGTAAACTCTCCCATAAAGAGGAAGCAGTTAGCAGAATGGATTAAAAGCCAGAATTCTACAATATGTTGTTTACAGGAAACACACCTGTACCATGCTTCAGGTGAAGTCAAAAAAGCAGGGGTAGCTATCCTGTTCTCAGATCAAGTAAAAGCAAAAATTGATCTAATTAAAAGAGATAAGGAAGAGCATTATATCTTGCTAAAGGGTAGCATAGATAATGAAGCAATATCAATATTAAACATATATGCACCAAGTGGTATAGCATCTACATTCTTAAAAGAGAAATTAAGAAAGCTGCAAGAAGAAATAGACAGCAGAACTAAAATAATGAGAGATATCTCAACCTTGCATTCTAAGAATTAGATAAATGAAACCACAAAATAAATAAGAAAGAAGTCAAAGAGGTAAATAGAATACTAGAAAAATTAGATATGATAGATCTCTGGAGAAAACTAAATGGAGATAGAAAAGAGTACACTTTCTTTTCAGCAGTTCATGGAACCTATACAAAAATTGACCACATATTAGGACATAAAAACCTCAAACTCAAATGCAGTAAGGCAGAAATAGTAAATGCATCTTTTTCAGACCACAATGCAATAAAAATTACATTCAACAAAAAGCCAGGGGAAAATAGACCAAAAAATAATTGGAAACTAAATAATCTCATACAAAAGAATGTTGAGTGAAATAGCAAACCATAGACATAATTAATAACTTCACCCAAGAAAATGACAATAATGAGATGTCATACCAAAAAGTGTGGGATGCAGCCAAAGTGGTAATAAGGGGAAATTTCATATCTGTAGAGGCCTACTTGCATAAAATAGAGAAAGAGAAGGTCAATGAATTGGGCTTGCAACTAAAAATGCTAGAAAAGGAACAAATTAAAACCCCCAGTCAAACACTAAACTTGAAATTCTAAAAATAAAAGGAGAGATCAATAAAATTGAAAGAAAAAAACATTGAATTAATAGAACTAACAGTTGGTTCTATAAAAAAAATCAACAAAATAGACAAACCCTTAGTAAATCTGATTTAAAAAAGGAAAGAGGAAAATCAATTGTTAGTCTTAAAAATGAAAAGGGAGAACTCGCCACGAATGAAGAGGAAATTAGAGTAATAATTAGGAGATACTTTGCCCAACTTTGTCAATAAATTCGACAACTTAAATGAAATGGAAGAATACCTTCAAAAATATAGCTTGCCCAAATTAACAGAGGAAGAAGTAAATATCCTAAACAATCCCATTTTAGAAAAAGAAATAGAACAAGCTTTTAACCTACTCTCTAAAAAAAAATCCCCAAGACCAGATGGATTTACATGTGAATTCTACCAAACATTTAAAAAACAATTAACTCCAAGGCTATATAAACTATTTGAAAAAATAGAGATTGAAGGAGTCCTACCAAATTCTTTTTATGACACAGACATGGTACTGATACCTAAACGAGGTAGGTTGAAAACAAAGAAAGAAAATTAGAGACCAATCCCCATAATGAATATCAATGCTAAAATCTTAAATAAAAGATTAGCAAAAAGATTACAGAATATCATTCCCAGGATAATACACCATGACCAGGTAGGATTTATACCAGGAATGCAGAGCTGGCTCAATATTAGGAAAACTATTAGCATAATTAACTATATCAATAATCAAATTAACAAAACCCAAATGATCATCTCAATAGATGCAGAAAAAGCATTTGATAAAATCCAACATTTATTCCTAATAAAAACACTTGAAAGGATAAGAATAAATGGACTTTTCCTTAAAATAGTCAGGAGTGTTAAACACCATATTTAAAAGCGTTAGGAAGTATCATATGCAATGGGGATCCATCAGTAAGATCTAGAGTAAAGCAAGGTTGTCCACTATAACCATTATTATTCAATATTATATTAGAAATGCTAGCTTTGGCAATAATAGTCAAGAGAGAGATTAAAGGAATTAGAGTAGGGAATGAGGAAACCAAACTATCACTCTTTGCAGATAATATGATGGTATATTTAGAGAACCCCAGAGAGTCTACTAAAAATCTATTAGAAATAATTCATAACTTTAACAAAGTTGCAGGATACAAAATAAATCCCCGTAAATCCTCAGCAGTTTTATACATCACCAACAAAATCCAACAGGAAAAGATACAAAGAGAAATTCCATTCAAAATAACTGTCAACAGCATAAAATATTTGGGAATCTATCTACCAAAGGAAAGTCAGAAATTATATAGGCAAAATTACAAAAAACTTTCCACACAAATAAAGTCAGATTTAAATAATTGGAAAAATAAGAAGAGCTCTTGAATAGGCCGAGCAAATATAATAAAGATGACAATACTCCCTAAACTTATCTATTTATTTAGTGCTATATCAATCAGACTTCCAAGAAAATATTTTAATGATCTAGAAAAAATTTTTAAAAAATTCATATGGAAGAAAAAAAGATCAAGAATCTCAAGGGACTTAATGGAAAAAAAAAAATCAAATGAAGGTGGCCTAGCTGTACCTGATCTAAAGCATTTGGTATTGGCTAAGGAATTGAATAGCTCATCCATGGAATAGGTTAAGTTTCACAAGACAAAATAGTCAACTATAGCAATCTAGTGTTTGACAAACCCAAAGATCCTAACTTTGGGGACAAGAATTCATTATTTGACAAAAACTGATGGGATAACTGGAAATTAGTATGGCAGAAATTAGGCATGGACCCATACTTAACACCATATACCAAGATAAGATCAAAATGGGTCCAAGATTTAGGCATAAAGAATGAGATTATAAATAAATTAGAGGAATTTAGGATAATTTACCTCTCAGATTTGTGGAGGAGGAAGAAATTTGTGACCAAAGAAGAACTAGAAATCATTATTGATCACAAAAGAGAAAATTTTGATTACATCAAATTAAAAAGCCTTTGTACAAACAAAACTAATGCAAACAAGATTAGAAGGGAAGCAACAAACTGTGAAAACATCTTCATAGTTAAAGGTTCTGATAAAGGCCTCATTTCCAAAATATATAGAGAATTGACTCTAATTTATAAGAAACCAAGCCATTCTCCAACTGATAAATGGTCAAAGGATATGAACAGACAATTTTCAGATGATGACATTGAAACTATTTCCACTCATATGAAAGAGTGTTCCAAATCACTATTGATCAGAGAAATGCAAATTAATACTACTACACACCTGTCAGATTGGCTAAGATGACAGGAAAAAATAATGATGAATGTTGGAGGGATTGCAGGAAAACGGAGACACTGATCATTGTTGGGGAGTTGTGAATGAATCCAACCATTCTGGAGAGCAATCTGGAATTATGACCAAAAAGTTATCAAACTGTGCATACCCTTTGATCCATCAGTGTTACTTCTGGGCTTATATGGCAAAGAGATACTAAAGAAGGGAAAGGGACCTGTATGTGGCAAAATGTTTGTGGAAGCCCTGTTTGTAGTGGCTAGAAACTGGAAATTGAATGGATGCCAATTAATTGGAGAATGGTTGGGTAAATTGTGGTATATGAATGTTATGGAATATTATTGTTCTGTAAGAAATGACCAGCAGGATGAATACAGAAAGGCTTGGAGAGACTTACATGAACTGATGCTAAGTGAAATGAGCAGAACCAGGAGATCATTATACACTTCAACAACAATACTGTATGAGGATGTATTCTGATGGAAGTGGATTTCTTTGACAAAGAGAGCTAATTCAGTTTCAATTGATCAAGGATGGACAGAAGCAGCTACACCCAAAGAAAGAACACTGGGAAATGAGTGTAAACTATTTGCATTTTTGTTTTTCTTCTTGGGTTATTTCTACCTTCTGAATCCAATTCTTCCTGTGCAATAAGAGAACTGTACGATTCTGCACACATATATTGTATCTAGGATATACTGTAACATATTTACCATGTATAGATAGGACTGCTTGCCATCTGGGGGAGGGGGTGAAGGGAGGGAGGAGAAAAGTCGGAACATAAGTGAGTGCAAGGGATAATGTTGTAAAAAATTACTCTGACATGGGTTTTGTCAATAAAAAGTTATTTAAAAAAAAGATTAATGAAACTTTAAAAAAATGAGATTATTTAAACCAATTCTAATTGTTCAGTGATGAAGAGAGTCATCTACACCCAGAGAGAGAACCATGGGAACTGAGTGTGGACCACAACATAGCATTCTCACTCTTTCTGTTGTTTGCTTGCATTTTTTTTCCCAGTTGTTTTTTCCCTTTTTGACCTGATTTTTCATGTGTGGCAAGATAACTGTGTAAATATGTATACAAACATTAACATATATTTAATATATATTTTAACACATTTAACATGTATTGTACTACCTGCCATCTAGAGGAGGCCGTGCGGGGAAGAAGGGGATAATTTGGAAGGGAAGGCTTTGCAAGGGTCAATATTTTATTTTTATTTTATTTTATTTTTTAATATATATTTTTATTTTTTAATTTTATAATAACTTTTTATTGACAGAGCCCATGCCAGGGTAATTTTTTTTACAACATTATCCCTTGCACTCGCTTCTGTTCTGATTTTTCCCCTCCCTCTCTTCACCCCCTCACCTAGATGGCAAGCAGTCCTATATATGTTAAATATGTTGCAGTATATCCTAGATACAATATATGTTTGCAGAACCGAACAGTTCTCTTGTTGCACAGGGAGAATTGGATTCAGAAGGTAAAAATAACCCGGGAAGAAAAAGAAAAATGCAAATAGTTTACATTTATTTCCCAGTGTTCTTTCTTTGAGTGTAGCTGCTTCTGTCCATCCTTGATCAATTGAAACTGAATTAGCTCTCTTTGTCAAAGAAATCCACTTCCATCAGAATACATCCTCATACAGTATTGTTGTTGAAGTGTATAATGATCTCCTGGTTCTGCTCATTTCACTTAGCATCAGTTCATGTAAGTCTCTCCAAGCCTCTCTGTATTCATCCTGCTGGTCATTTCTTAGAGAACAATAATATTCCATAACATTCATATACCACAATTTACCCAACCATTCTCCAATTGATGGGCATCCATTCAATTTCCAGTTTCTAGCCACTACAAACAGGGCTTCCACAAACATTTTGCCACATACAGGTCCCTTTGTCTTCTATAGTATTTCTTTGGGATATAAGCCCAGAAGTAGCACTGCTGGATCAAAGGGTATGCACAGTTTGATAACTTTTTGGTCATAATTCCAGATTGCTCTCCAGAATGGTTGGATTCATTCACAACTCCACCAACAATGCATCAGTGTCCCCTCCAACATTCATCATTATTTTTTCCTATCATCTTAGCCAATCTGACAGGTATGTAATGGTATCTCAGAGTTGTCCTAATTTGCATTTCTCTGATCAATAGTGATTTGGAACACTCTTTCATATGAGTGGTAATAGTTTCAATTTCATCATCTGAAAATTGTCTGTTCATATCCTTTGACCATTTATCATTTGGAGAATGGCTTGGTTTCTTATAAATTAGAGTCAATTCTCTATATTTTGGAAATGAGGCCTTTATCAGAACCTTTAACTATGAAGATGTTTTCACAGTTTGTTGCTTCCCTTCTAATCTTGTTTGCATTAGTTTTGTTTGTACAAAGGCTTTTTAATTTGATATAATCAAAATTTTCTATTTTGTGATCAGTAATGGTCTCTAGTTCATCTTAAGTCACAAATTTCTTTCTCCTCCACAAGTCTGAAATAAACTATCCTATGTTCCTCTAATTTATTTATAATCTCGTTCTTTATGCCTAGATCATGGACCCATTTTGATCTTATCTTGGTATACGGTGTTAAGTTTGGGTCCATGCCTAATTTCTGCCATACTAATTTCCAGTTATCCCAGTACTTTTTATTAAATAATGAATTCTTATCCCAAAAGTTAGGATCTTTGGGTTTGTCAAACACTAGATTGCTATAGTTAACTATTCTGTCTTCTGAACCTAACCTATTCCACTGATCAACTAACCTATTTCTTAGCCAATACCAAATGGTTTTGGTGACTGCTGCTTTATAATATAATTTTAGATCAGGTACAGCTAGGCCACCTTCATTTGATTTTTTTTTTCATTAATTCCCTTGAGATTCTCGATCTTTTTATTGTTCTATATGAATTTTGTTTTTATTTTTTCTAGATCATTAAAATAGTTTCTTGGAAGTCTGATTGGTATAGCACTAAATAAAAAGATAAGTTTAGGAAGTATTGTCATCTTTATTATATTCACTCGGCCTATCCAAGAGCTCTTCATATTTTTCCAATTATTTAAATCTGACTTTATTTGTGTGGAAAGTTTTTTGTAATTTTGCTCATATAATTCCTGTCTTTCCTTTGGTAGATAGATTTCCAAATATTTTATGCTGTCGACAGTTATTTTGAATGGAATTTCTCTTTGTATCTCTTGCTGTTGGATTTTGTTGGTGATGTATAAAACTGCTGAGGATTTATGGGGATTTAGTTTGTAAATAAATTTTGCGAATTTCAAGGATATCTTTTCTTGGTAACTATTTGTGGGTTTTTTTTTCAGTCAAGCATTAATGCAGAGGCTTATAATGAAATGGATTCTGAGAGAAAACGCAGAGCTTACACAGCTGTGGGCCTCCTCTCCGCCATCTTGGCCGGAAGTCCCTTCAAGGGTCCATGTTGAAAAATTATCCATGCACATGTTTTCTAAATGAAAGCTTTAATAAAAAAAATTGTTTTAATAAATAAATAAATTACAGGATGAATATGCAATGCTCATAGCTGACATATGCTGGAGAAGATAACACAAAATCCCTTTTATTTTAGTGTCTTGCCAATAAATTCATCAAATGAATACAATAACAAATTTGATAAAATAATAACAATTCATTTGGGAAAAAAAGATCTAGATTATGAAGGGAAATAATGAAAAAAGGTAGAAAAAGAGAGAACAATACTTACAGACCTCAAGTTATTGTGGGAACATAGAAAAACATATATGCCTAGGAGGTGCCTAGGATCATCCTTTTTATTTCTTCTAGTTTTGTAGTGATTTCACCATTTTCATTAGCTATTTTGTTGAATGTATTTGTTCTAATTCTTATTTTTGTTTTTTGTGTGGCTTTGCTTTTTTGGGTGTGTTTCTTTTAAACAAAAGATTGTGGGATTTTGGGGTTTTTGTCCAATTTTTTGCTTTCTTTCATTTTATTGGATTATTTGTCCTCACAATAGATATGAGTTAGGTTGTTTCCTCTATTTTCTGTAATATTGGATTTTTTGAATTGGCTTTCTTTATATTCCTTTTCTTTTTTAAAGTCAGTACTTTGTTTTTTTGGTTATTTTTACTCACTGTATTAAAATACAAAGGCAAATTAAAATACAGAGGCAAAACTATTCCCAAAGGTTCTTTACTTTTTACCCTCATTCTCTCTCCTCCCCATATTCCTTTCTCTAGTTCTGAAACTCTAATACTCTTTGTATTCATTTCTTTTACTATCCAACAGATTGCTCCCTCTATCAACATTAACGTATCTTCAATTTTTTTTTACTTCATCATTCAAATTCCAAAGTTTCCAAATCACAAAACCATCTGTCCAATACACATTTTTATTCTCTCTGCAACCTTTGATCAATCAGTTAATAAATATTTAAGTGTCTATGTGCCAGGCACAGTGATAAACACTGGGGATACAAAAAGTCTCTGCCCTCAAGGAGCTTACAATCTTATGTAAGAAACAAAATGCAAATATGAAGCAAATTATACATAGGATAAATAGGTAATAATAGGGGAAAAAATCATTGAAATTAAGAGGGTTGGAGAATGCTTCTTATAAGAAGGTGGGATTTTAACTAGAAGTTAAAGGAAGCCAGGAAGGTCAATAGTCAAAGTGGAGAGCATTCCAGGCATGGAGGACAGCCAGAGAGAATGTCCAGATACAATAGCTGAAGTGTCTTGTTTGTAGAATAATTAGAAAGTCACTGTTACTGGATCAAAAAATATACATCAGGGAATAATGTGAAAGAAGACTGGAAAGGGTGGAGGGGGCTACACATAAAGGGCTTTGAATTATTAACAGAATATTTTATATTAGGTCCTAGAAGCAAAATGAACTCATTTCAGTTTATTAGTTGCAGAGTGATTATGATTAAATGTGCATATTAGGATAATCACAATAGCTGAATGAAAGAGTAACTGGAATGAGAAGAAATTTGAAGCAGTTATTATAGACTCACTAGTAGGCTATTACAATAATCTATAGATGAGGTGATGATGGCCTGCACTGAAGTAGCAGCAATGGAGAGAAGGGGGGATTTTGGAGAGATGTTGCAATGGTGAAATCAATAGGTTTTGACAACAGCTTGAATATAAAGGAGTGAGAGATAGTGAGAATTGCAAAATAACTGGAGAAGGAAGATATTGCTCCCAACAGTAATAAAGAAGGTAGGAGAAAAGGGCGGGGGAGAGAGGATGAGTTTCATTTTGGACATGTTGATTTTAAGATGTCTCCTGGACATACATTTTGAGTTGACTGAAAAGCAGCTGGAGATTTGTGATTGGAGGTCAGCAGAAAGATTGTGGCAAGATAGGCAGATTTGAGAACTTATCAGCATTAGTGATGAAATCCATGTGTTGACCAAGTGAAGTAGGACAGAGGGAGAAGAGAAGAGGGTCCAGGATAGAACTCTGAGGGGTACTTATGGTTAGAGAGCAGAATCTGAAGGAGGTTATATAAAAGAGAGAAAGAGAAGTGAAATAGGATAGAAGAGAATCAGGAGAGAGTAGAATACTAAAAGAATAGAGAGAAAATAGAGAAAGAAAGAGATCAATAATGTCAAGGGCTACAAAGAAAAATAGAATGAGGATTGAGAATCACAGGATTTGGCAATTAAGAGATCACTGTTAACGCTGAATAGAATAGTTTCAGTCAGAAAGGTTAAAGTTCTTTTCTGCTTTTTCTTTTTCCCTTTTCTTCTCCCATTTTTTAATGGAGAGAAGATTCTCTGTAAAACAAATATGTAAATGATTTCCTCTTTGAGCCAACTCTGATGAGAGTAGGATTCACACAATGTTCCTCCCCCTCTCTAAGTTCCCTCAGATTCTATAGGTTTCCTTTGCCTCATCGTAGCATGTAGTTTCCCTCTTTTTATCTCCCCTTTTCCCTTTTTCTGACACTATCGCCTTTCTATTTCTACTTCCCTTTTTTATGTTATATCAGTAAAATAAAATTATACATGTGGTTTTTATATATATGCACAATAGAAATACAGTTCTCAAGAGTTCCTTTTACCTTTTTCTACTTCTCTTGAGTCCTGTTGTTGGAGATCAAATTTTTGTTTAAGTCTGGTTTTTCCTTAGAAATAAATCGAATTCCTCTATTTCATTAAATGTCCATCTTCTTCCATGGGAAAAAAAAATACTCAGCTTAGCTGGGTAGTTTATTCTTGGCTGCATTCCAAGTTCTTTTGCCTTTCAGAATATCTGATTCCAGGCCCTTTGATCTTTTAATATTGAGGCAGCCAGATCTTGTGTGACCCTTATTGTGGCACCTCAGTATTTGAAGGGTTTTTTCCTGCCTGCTTGTAAAAAATTTTTCTTTAGTCTAAAAATTCTGAAGTTTGGCCACAATATTCCTCGGAGTCTTTATTTTAGGGTCTTTTTCAGAAGGTGTGCGATGAATTCTTTCAATACCTATTTTACCTTCTGGTTCTATTACTTCTGGGCAGTTCTCTTTGATGATTTCCTGGAAAATAGTATCTAGGCTTTTTTTTTCATCATAATTTTCGGGTAGTCCAATGATCCTCAGGTTATCTTTCCTAGATCTATTTTCCAGGTCTGTTGTTTTTATAGTAAATAGTTGACATTTTTTTCAAATCTTTCATTTTTTTTAGTTTTGCTTGATTGATTCTTGATGTCTCAATGAATCAGTCATTTCTGTTTGTTCAGTTCTGATTTTTAGTGAGTTATTTTCTTCATTAGCTTTTTTTATTTCTTTTTGTATATGTCCAATTGAGTTGTTTTGCTCTATGGAATTTTTTTCCATTTCACTAATTTTTTTTTTTTTAGTGAGTTATTTTCTTTTTCCAATTCACAAATTCTGTTTCCCTGCACTTCTTGGGAGTTTTTTACCTTTCTCAATTCACATTTCAGGAAGTTGTTTTCTTTTTCCACTTTATCAAATTTTTCTTTAATGAGTTATATGCCTTTTCTGTATTCTCTTGCATAGCTTCTCTTTCCTTTCCCCATTTCTCTTCTAGCTCTCTTTTAAGGTTTTTAATAGTCTCCTCTAGGAGAGCCTTTTGTATTGGGGACCAATAATTGTCTGGAGACTGTCGGCTATTAATTTTTTCAGGGTTGAAAAGCTGTTCTCTTTCTGTATAGAAACTATCAATCGTTCTTTTGATTTTTTTACTCATTTTGTTAAAGCCTGTAGGGTCTGCCTTCAGAGCAAGGAGGTTACCTGCTTCCTCTGCAGAGCAATGAAAGGTGTATGGACGGGTAGCTGTCCTTCCAACCGGCTACAAAAAGCAGTGAGGTACTAGAGTGCTCTGGAAAAGAGTTCCCCACCTGGAAGTAACTCAGGCCTGCAGGGCCAAGCTGGAAAAGTGCCCTGCAAAGAACCTCTGCTGTAAAATAATGACTGCCCTGAGGCTAGACACTAAGCAGTGAGAGTTTCACTATCCCAAGCCAAATCCTGTCCTGGGGCTGTGGGTATTAGCAGTTGAGCAGTGAATGGATTTGCAAGGACTGGAAGTGTCTGCCTGGGAAGCACAGTCAGTTGGGGAGGTTCTACTGCCCCAGGCCAAGCCCCCCACTGTGCAGATTAGAGGCTGCCCAGGCTGTGCCCCCCTGCAGTGCAGATTTGTAACTGCCCCCTGCAAAAGCCCCAAACTGCAGGATGTAGCTGCAGGGCTGCGTTACAGTCTGCCTGAAACACTTCCGGGTTTGAGGTTACAGCCAAATCTCGTTAGTTTCTGGCGTTTTTTAGACTACTCTCTGTTTTAGGCTTTAATTTCTCTGTCAGTTTACTGCTTTGTAGTCAAGGCAGAGCAGTTAGCTTATACCAGAGTCATCCCTATAATTTCTCTAGCCACAGAGATTACCCCTGCCCCTGGTCTGCTCAGGACGCTAAGTCTCTCGCTGCCTATGTTAGTCTGTTCCTGGCCCCTCAGGACAAACCTTTCCTGGAGATCTTCCAGATTGGCTTTGGCTGGTAAATTGTAGTGCTTCTAATCTTCATGAATTTAAGCAGTGAAGAGCTATTTTTGAGGCTGAATTAAATAGTTGGTTATGAGGGGAATGAGAGGAGCTTAGAAAGTCGTGAGTGCCTTCTCCGCCATCGTGGCTCCGCCCCGGAAAGTCCACATTCGCCTTTTTTGTCAGATTTATGCCATACATTAGCTTCCTCCATCTAGCCCCAAGCCACAACAATCATATCACAATGGAGCTGCTCTCCTAGGACCTACCTTCTTTCACAATCATGTCCACTTCTTTTTTTTTACCTCCTAACAAATTTAGAAAGTCAAGGGTAGGTATAATCAGTCACACCACTGGTGCAAGTCACTTCAAATTCTGAGGCTCAGTTTCCTGATTTGCTGTGATTTATCACAAGGATTAAACTAGGTAACTTCTTCTTTTTTTTAATTATAACTTTTTATTGACAGAACCCATGCCTGAGTAATTTCTTACAACATTATCCCTTGTGCTCACTTATGTTCTGACTTTTCCCCTCCCTCCCTCCAACCCCTCCCTAGATGGCAACGAGTCCTATACATGTTAAATATGTCACAGTATATCCTAGATAGAATATATGTGTGCAAGAACAGTTCTCTTGTTGCACAGGAAGAATTGGATTCAGAAGATAAAAATAACCTGAAAAGAAAAACAAAAATGCAAATAGTTTACACTCATTTCCCAGTGTTCTTTCTTTGGGGGGTAGCTACTTCTATACATCATTGATCAACTGAAACTGAGTTAGATCTCTTTGTCGAAGAAATCCATTTCCATCAGAATACATCCTCATATAATATCGTTGTTGAAGTATGTAATGATCTCCGGGTTCTGCTCATTTCACTTAGCATCAGTTCATTGAAGTAAGTCTCTCCAATCCTCTCTGTATTCATCCTGCTGGTCATTTCTTACAGAACAATAATATTCCATAACATTCATATACCACAATTTACCCAACCATTCTCCAATTGATGGGCATCCATTCATTTTCCTGTTTCTAGCCACTACAAACAGGGCTGCCACAAACATTTTGGCACATACAGGTCCTTTTCCCTTCTTTAGTATCTGTTTGGGATATAGCACATCTGGATCAAAGGATATGCACAGTTTGATAACTTTTTGATCATAATTCCAGATTGCTCTCCAGAATGGTTGGATTCATTCACAATTCATTCATCAATGTCCCAGTTTTCCCACATCTCCTCCAACATTCATCATTATTTTTTCCTGTCATTTTAACCAAACTGACAGGTGTGTAGTGGTATCTCAGAGTTGTCTTAATTTGCATTTCTCTGATCAATAGTGATTTGGAACACTTTCATATGAGTGGTAATAGTTTCAATTTCATCATCTGGAAATTGTCTGTTCATATCCTTTGACCATTTATCAATTGGAGAATGGTTTGATTTCTTATAAATTAGAGTCAGTTCTCTATATATCTTGGAAATGAGGCCTTTACCAGAACCTTTAACTGTGAAAATGCTTTCCCAGTTTGTTGCTTCCCTTCTAATCTTGTTTGCATTAGTTTTGTTTGTACAAAGGCTTTTTATTTTGATGTAATCAAAATTTTCTCTTTTGTGATCAATAATGATCTCTAGTTTTCTTTGGTCACAAATTTCTTCCTCCTCCACAAGTCTGAGAGGTGAACTATCCTAAATTCCTCTAATTTATTTATAATCTCATTCTTTATGCCTAAATCATGGACCCATTTTGATCTTATCTTGGTATATGGTATTAAGTGTGGGTCCATGTTTAATTTTTGCCATACTAATTTCCAGTTTTCCCAGCAGTTTTTGTCAAATAATGAATTCTTATCCCAAAAGTTAGGATTTTGGAGTTTGTCAAACACTACATTGCTATAGTTGACTATTTTGTCTTGTGAACGTAATCTATTCCATGGATGAGCTAATCAATTTCTTAGCCAATACCAAATGCTTTTGGTGACTTCTGTTTTATAATATAGTTTTAGATCAGGTGCAGCAAGGCCATCTTCATTTGATTTTTTTTCATCAATTCCCTTTAGATTCTTGACCTTTTGTTCTTTCATATGAATTTTGTTGTTATTTTTTCCAGATCATTAAAATATTTTCTTGGGAGTCTGATTGGTATAGCACAAAATAAATAGATTAGTTTAGGGAGTATTGTCATCTTTATTATATTTGCTCAGCCTATCCAAGAGCACTTCATAGTTTTCCAGTTATTTAAATCTGACTTTATTTGTGTGGAAAGTGTTTTGTAATTTTGCTCATATAATTCCTGACTTTTTTTTGGTAGATAGATTCCCAAATATTTTATGTTATTGACAGTTATTTTGAATGGAATTTCTCTTTGTATCTCTTGCTGCTGGATTTTGTTGGTGATGTATAAAAATACTGAGGATTTATGGGGATTTATTTTGTATCCTGCAACTGTGCTAAAGCTGTGAATTATTTCTAATAGCTTTTTAGTAGAATCTCTGGGGTTCTCTAAGTATACCATCCTATCATCTGCAAAGAGTGATAGTTTGGTTTCCTCTTTACCTACTCTAATTCCTTTAATCTTTTTCTCAACTCTTATACTGAGGCTAGCATTTCTAATAGAATACTGAATAGTAATGGTGATAATGGGCAACATTGTTTCACTCCTGATTTTACTGGGAAAGGTTCCAGTTTTTCCCCATTGCATATGATGCTTACTGATGGTTTTAAATATATGATCCTGACTATTTTAAGGAAAAATCCATTTATTCTTATGCTCTCAAGTGTTTTTATTAGGAATAAATTTTGGATTTTATCAAATGCTTTTTCTGCATCTATTGAGATGATCATTTGGGTTTTGTTAATTTGGTTATTGATATAGTCAGTTATGCTAATAGTTTTCCTAATATTGAACCAGCTCTGCATTCCTGGTATAAATCCTACTTGGTCATGGTGTATTATCCTGGGGATGATATTCTGTAATCTTTTTGCTAATATTTTATTTAAGATTTTAGCATTGATATACATAAGGGAGATTGGTCTATAATTTTCTTTCTCTGTTTTCAACCTACCCAGGTAAGTTTAGGTATCAGTACCATGTCTGTATCATAAAAGGAATTTGGTAGGACTCCTTCAGTCCCTAATTTTTCAAATAGTTCATAAAGCTTTGGAGTTAATTGTTTTTTAAATGATTGGTAGAAGTCACATGTAAATCCATCTGGTCCTGTGGATTTTTTCTTAGAGAGTAGGTTAATAGCTTGTTCTATTGCTTTTTCTAAAATGGGACTGTTTAGGATATTTACTTCTTCCTCTGTTAATCTGGGCAAGCTATATTTTTGAAAGTATTCCTCCATTTCATTTAAGTTGTCAAATTTATTGGCATAAATTTGGGCAAAGTAACTCCTAATTATTACTCTAATTTCCTCTTCATTCGTGGTGAGATCTCCCTTTACATTTTTAAGACTGACAATTGATTTTCCTCTTCCCTTTTTTTAATCAGATTTACTAAGAGTTTGTCTATTTTGTTGATTTTTTTCATTGAACCAACTTTTAGTTATATTAATTCAATAGTTTTTTTTTTTTACTTTCAATTTATTGATCTCTTTTTTTTTTTTAAGAATTTCAAGTTTAGTGTTTGACTGGGGGGTTTTAATTTGTTCCTTTTCTAGCATTTTTAGTTGGAAGCCTAATTCATTGACCTTTTCTTTCTCTGTTTTATACAAGTAGACCTCTAGAGATATGAAATTTCCATTTATTACCGCTTTGGCTGCATCCCACACATTTTGGTATGACAACTCATTATTGTCATTTTCTTGGGTGAAGTTATTATGTCTATGATTTGCTGGTTCACCTAATCATTCTTTCGTATTAGATTATTTAATTTCCAATTATTTTTTGTTCTTTTTTCCCCTGGCTTTTTGTTGAATGTAATTTTCATTGCACCATGGTCTGAAAAGGATGCACTTACTATTTCTGCCTTATTGCATTTGAGTTTGAGGTTTTTCTGTCCTTATGGTCAATTTTTGTATAGGTTCCATTAGCTGCTGAGAAGAAAGTGTACTTCTTTCTGTCTCCATTTAGTTTTCTCCAGAGATCTATTACATTAACTTTTCTAGCATTTGATTTACCTCTTTGACTTCTTTCTTATTAATTTTGTAATTTGTTTTATCTAATTCTGAGAGTGTAAAGTTGAGATCTCCCACTATTATAGTTTTGTGGTCTATTTCTTCTTGCAGCTCTCTTAATGTGTCTTTTAAGAATTTAGATGCTACACCACTTGGTGGATATATGTGTGATATTGATATAGCTTCATTATCTACACTTTAGCAAGATATAGTGCCCTTCCTCATCTCTTTTAATTAGATCAATTTTTTCTTTTGCTTGATCTGAGATTAGGATGGCTACTCCAGCTTTTTTGACTTCACCTGAAGCATAGTAGATTCTACTTCAACCTTTTACCTTTACTCTATATATATCTCTCTGCTTCATGTATGTTTCCTGTAAACAACATATTGTAGTATTCTGGCTTATAATCCATTCTGCTAACTGCTTCCTCTTTATGGGGGAGTTTTACCCCATTCATATTTATGGTTAAAAATTACCAATTCTGTATTACTTGTCATCTTTTTAACTTTGTGCTTTTCTCCCTTCCTTCCCTATACCCCCCTCCCCAGTATTAAACTTTTGAGCACCACTTACTTCTCACAGCACTCCCTTTTTAATATCCCTCCCCCCACTTTAGAATTCCTCCCCCTATCTTATTCCTTTTACTCACAATTTCTGTATTCCCTTCCACTTAGCTTATTCCTTCCCTTTTCGCTTTTCCCTTCCTACTTTTCAATGAGGTGGGAGAAGTTTCACCATAAATTGAATATCTAAAATTTTTCTCTTTATGCCAATTCTGATGGCAGTAAGATACCCACAATATTCATCCCCCTCCATTCTTTCTCTTAAATATAATTGGTTTCCTTTGCCTCTTCGTGAAATGTAGTACCCCCAACTTTACCCTTTTTCTGGTACAATTTCCTTTCCACCTCTAGTTTGTAGAACAATGTATACATGTGTTCTTTATATATCTTTCTAGCAGAAATATAGTGCCCAAGATTTCTTTTTACCTTTTTAGTTTTCTCTTGATTTCTATATTTGTAGATCAAACTTTTTGTTAAGTTCTAGTTTTTTCATCAAAAAATAGGTGAAATTCACTTATTTCATTGAAAGTCCATCTTCTTCCCTGGAAAAAATGCTCATTTTGGCTGGGTAAGTTATTTTTGGTTGCATACCAAGTTCCTTAGCCTTTCAGAATATCACATTCCAGGTCCTTCGATCCTTTAATGTGGATGCTGCTAGATCCTGGGTAATCCTTATTGTGGCTCCTCTATATCTGAATTGGGTTTTTCTAGCAGCTTGTAGTATTTTTTCCTTCATTTGAGGGTTCTGGAATTTGGCCACTATATTTCTTGGTGTTTTGATTTTAGGATGCCTTTCAGTAGGTGATCGATGAATTCTTTCAATGTCTATTTTACCCTCTGTTTCTATGACTTCTGGGCAGTTCTCTTTGATAATTTCTTGGAAATAGTGTCCAGGCTCTTTTTTTTTTTAATCATATTTTTCAGGGAGTCCAATTATTCTCAGGTTGTCTCTCCTAAATCTATTTTACAGGTCTGTTTTCCCAAGAAAGTATTTGACATTTTTTTCCATTGTTTCATTTTTTTGGTTTTGCTTAACTGATTCTTGGTGTCTCCTCAAGTCATTCAATTCCATTTGTTCTATTCTGATTTTCAATGAAGTATTTTCTTCACTCACTTTTTCTTATATCTTTTTCTAATTGTCCAATTGAGTTTTTAAGTGTGTTGTTTTGTTCTATGGAATTTTTTTTCCATTTCGCCTATTTTGTTTTTTAGAGAGCTATTTTCTTTTTCCAGTTCACTAATTCTATTTTTCAAGGATTTGATTTTTTTATCCACTCTGTCTTTAAATGATTGGGATGACTTATCCAGACTCTTTTGCCAAGCCTCCCTCCCTTTTTCCCATTTTTCTTCTAGCTCTTTTGTGAGAGCTTTTTTTAATTTCTTCTATGAGAGTCATCTGTGTTGAGGACCAGATGATATCCTCCTTTGGGGATTCATCTGGACACAGTCTGTTTTTAGTCTCCTCAAGATTTAAAGTCTGCTCTTTATCCATATAGAAGCTATCAATGGTTAAGGTCCATTTAAATATTTTACTCATTTTGTCAGGGAAGAATCAAAGAAGACAAACTAGCAAAAAAAAATGAATCTGTTTTTTTGGGGGGTGAGGGTAGATTGGGTGGTGTTACCGAGCTCACTTTACAGACTGCGGGGGGCAGCAATGAGGCACTAGCAGGACAGCGATGGCTGTGCTGCACCTGTGCTGTGAGAGTCTGAGAGCATGCTGAGACACTGTGGGGGTGTGGCCAGGTCCACTGTTCACGGTTGTATTCTTTACCCCTTGTGTTTTTAGCTTCTCTGCTTGTTTACTGGCTTGTTGCCAGAGCAATGTATCCAATACTGTAGTAAAGCTCTCCCCACAGAGACAGCTGAGATCACACCCCACTTCTTCTGTCTGGTCTGCTCATTGTGAGCTGCCTACTGTGTTCTTGCTGCTGCTGCCTTCCCTCAGCCTGTGCCCTGCCTAACCATCCCTGCCCTCGAGCAAAAACAGATCTTTCCTGGCAAATTTCAAGCATGTCTTCTCTTGGTAATTATTTGTGGGGGTTTTTTCAGTCAAGCATTAATTCAGAGGCTTGTCATGAAATGTATTCTGAGAGAAAACGTGGAGCTTATGTAGATTTGTGCCTCCTCTCCACCATCTTGGCTGGAACTAAACTAGATAGCTTCTAAAGTTTCTTCATGCTCTAAATCTGTAATGCTATGAAAGAGAACCAGAGACTTCAGTCTTTCAAAGTACTTCCAAACCACAATTCCTTGGGCTGGTGCTCCAATGACAGAGCTTTATCTTTTCACCATGAGCTCATTCACACCAATTCTAAGTGATCTGATTTCCAAGAGTAAGAAGCCTTTTCAAGTTCTCCCCTCCCTCATAGTTGGTAAAGCCCCAAGAAGGGAAGAAAGTTTAGGAATTAGCAGTCCCTGAACCCTGAAAGGAAGGAAGGAAGAGAAATGTTAGGAATAGATATTAGGACTAACCAGAATATTAGCATAAAAGAATATAGAATGAACAGGGGAGACTTTAGTCCAAAAGATCTTTAAGTGGTATTTGCAGACTACATCTATCTGTAAATAGACTTCATGGGGATCCTGAACTCATATTCAAGGGGAAAAAAGTACTTCCTTATTTTTCACTAACTCCTTACTAAAATTGAGCACTACCTTCAATTATGAATTTAGAAAAATAAATTTTATTCTGAGGAGTCCATCAACTTCATTAAATGACCAATGGTGCCTGTTTAAAAAAAAAAAAACAATTTTAAACCCTGGTTTAATGCAACTCTAGAACTTTAAGATCTGCTAAGAAATAGGGAATCCATAAAATCTGATACCCACTGGATTAAGAACACAAGGTCTGAATACCTTTTGAAAGGTGACTTCATGTTTTTTTCTTAATCCTTAGAATGGTTTCCTAGGGTCCCAGCTCCATTTTCCTGCTTTGAAAACTAAAAAGAAAAAAATACCAGGCCCAAATTGAAAAATCCCCCTGTTATCTGAGCCACAAACAAAGATCGAAATGGAGCTTTGAAATACCTAAAACCAATTGAAATTTCAATCATATATTCAATCTCCATCTTCAGCCTCTGCTCATTCCCTACAGGGACCTGTTATCTCTGGTGCACATACACATTCCACCTCTTTCCCAAGGAAACTTTAGCTTCCCCCAAAGTCTCTCTCTGATAAAAAAAAAAAAAAAAAAAAAAAAAAAACCTGCCTCCTTCAAATAATACTTATTAGAGCCTGAATTCCCAAAACTGTGGTAATAAATGCAGTTCCATTGCAAGGATTGATTCATCGCAAGAACTGATACAGAGCCTGGCCTGCTATCCTTGGCAGGC
Organism: Antechinus flavipes; assembly: GCF_016432865.1. Classification (NCBI taxonomy): domain Eukaryota; kingdom Metazoa; phylum Chordata; class Mammalia; order Dasyuromorphia; family Dasyuridae; genus Antechinus; species Antechinus flavipes. The sequence goes on along the minus strand of NC_067399.1, from coordinate 357,824,447 downwards.
CTAATGGCTGAACCATTGAGTTCACTAACTTTATGCTCCTTATCAGGACTAATTGAGTTGAAGCAGCAGGCCAAGCTGATTAGGTCCCTCACTGCTCAATTAACTCATTTTAGAGAAGAGAAAACAGAGAAATGGGAGGTATAAGGTTTCACACTACAGGAGCATGTGTCTGAAGCAGGTGGCTAGGTATGGTGACTAAAAGAAAAATGTTATTACTAGCCCTGCATTTTGCTGCTGTAGAGCAAATAAGAATAAATAAACCATTATCCTAGCAAACCTTTTGAGTTCTGGCAATTTCTTTCAGTATCACCATTTTCCAGACATACTGAGAGTCCAGCAAGCCCTGTTCCCTAACAAAGTACTGCCCACGTAGTTTCACTGCTCTCCTACAGCAGATTCATATCTTTCAAAGTAATTTCTTCAACTTCCACTGTCCATAGTATCACAGTTCAGGGGACAGAAGAGAATTCAGAGAACATATTCTAATGCAACGGTTTGAGAAAGATAAAGTGACTTGGAAAGATTTATATAAATTGTGAAAGGCAGGATTTAAACCCATATCTTAAGATCATTTATCCAACTCATTCATTTTCTTTTTTTTCTATTATTATATAGCTTTTAATTTACAAGATATATGCATGGGACTTCTGGCCAGGATGGTGTAGAGGACACACACATCTAATTAAGCTCCAAGTTTTCTCTCAGAACAATCTATTTCATGACAAGCCTCAAAATTAGTGCTTAGTGCTTAGTGCTCAGAATTAGAACAAATAATTACCAAGAGAAGATATCCTTGAAATTTGCCAGAAAAGGTCTGTTTTTGGTTGTGGATGGAGATGGATCAGGCACAAACTGAAGGTAGGCAACTTACAGCTGAGCAGACCAGAGGGGGTTGGAGTGTGATCTCAGCTGTTTCTGTGGAGAGAGCTCTATCACAGTGTTGGCTACTTTGCCAGCAGAGAAGCTACACAGGGAGTGAAGACTATTACCCAGAAAAGCTAGGGTCTCTCAGGAATGGCCACATCCAACCACAGTGTCTTAGTCTTAGAGCACAGACACAGCACAGCCATTGCTCTCCTGCTAATGTCACGCTGCTGCCCCCTGCAGTCCATAGAGGAAGCCTGGTAATACCATCCAGCCCTCCCCCCTCAAAAAAGCAAACCATTTGTTTTTCTTGCATTTGTTTTCTTTGACTCTTCTTTGACAAAATGAGCAAAAAATTAAAACTCACTGTAACTATTGATAGCTTCTAGATGGATAGAGAGCAGACTTTAAATCCTGAGGAGACTAAAAACAGACTGTGTCCAGATGAATCCCCAAAGGAGGATATCATCTGGTCCTCAACACAGATGACTCTCATAGAAGAAATTTAAAAGGCTCTCACAAGAGAGCTAGAAGAAAAATAGGAAAAGGAAAGGGAAGCTTGGCAAGAGAGTCTGGATAAGTCATCCCAATCATTTAAAGATAGAATGGATAAAGAAATCAAATCCTTGAAAAACAGAATTAGTGAACTTAAAAAAGAAAATAGCTCTTTAAAAAATAAAATAGGTGAAATGGAAAAAAAATTCCATAGAACAAAACAACTCACTTAAAAATTCAATTGGACAATTAGAAAAAGATATAAGAAAAAGTGAGTGAAGAAAATACTAAATTGAAAATCAGAATAGAACAAATGGAATTGAATGACTTGATGAAACAGTCAAACAAAACCAAAAAAAAAAAAAAAATGAAACAATAGAAAAAAATGTCAAATAATTTCTTGGGAAAACAACAGACCTGTAAAATAGATTTAGGAGAGACAACCTGAAAATAATTGGACTCCCTGAAAAATATGATGAAAAAAAGAGCCTGGACACTATTTTCCAGGAAATTATCAAAGAGAACTTGCCCAGAAGTCATAGAAACAGAGGGTAAAATAGACATTGAAAGAATTCATCGATCACCTACTGAAAGGCATCCTAAAATCAAAACACCAAGAAATATAGTGGTCAAATTCCAGAACTATCAAATGAAGGAAAAAGTACTGCAAGCTGCTAGAAAAAATCAATTCAAATATAAAGGAGCCACAATAAGGATCTAGTAGCATCTACATTAAAGGATCAAACGGCCTGGAATATGATATTCTGAAAGGCTAAGGAACTTGGTATTCAACCAAAAATAACTTATCCAGCCAAGATGAGCTTCTTTTTTCCAGGGAAGAAGTGGACATTCAAGGAAATAAGTGAATTTCATCTATTTTTGATGAAAAAACTGGAACTAAACAAAAAATTTGATCTAAAAATATAGAAATCAAGAGAAGCTTACAAAGGTAAAAAGAAATCTTGGGAACAATATTTCTGCTATAAAGACATACAAAGAACACATTTATACATTGTTCTAGAAACTAGAGTTGGAAAGGAAATTGTACCTGGAAAAGGGTAAAGTGGTGGTACTACATCTCACGAAGAGGCAAAGAAAACCTATTATATCTGAGGAAAAGAAGGGAGGGGGATGAACATAGTGTAAATCTTACTCTCATCAGAATTGGCTCAAAGAGAAAATATTAGACATATTAGATTTACAGAGAACTTTCTCCCACCTCACTGAAAAGTGGGAGAGGAAAAGTAAAAAGGGAACGATAAGCTAAATGGACAGGAATACAGAAATTGTGAGGAAAAGGGATAAGATAGGGGAAAGAACTCTAAGGGGAGGGATACTAAAAAGGGAGGGCTGTGAGAAGCAAGTGGTGCTCACAAGCTTAATACTCGGGAGGGGGGAAGGAAATTAGGAAGGAAGGAAGGAAGGAAGGAAGGAAGGAAGGAAGGAAGGAAGGAAGGAAGAAAAGAAGGAAGGAAGGAAAGAAGGAAAGAAGAAAGAAAGGAAGGAAAGAAGAGAAGAAGGAAGGAATTGGACTACTTGCCATCTACGGGAGGGTGTGGGGGAAGGGAAATTGGAGCAAATGGGCTAAACCAGTTGAAGATAACTGATGGGCCACAAACTGGTCAATGAGTTGGGGGAGGGTGGTGTAAAGACATCTCCCCTTCACAGAATGGGTGGATAAAAGCAATTTACTCCAGTAGTCATAAAAGTGAGTAAAGCAGATTCTGTGGAGTGCTTAGAACTTGGTCAGACTTCTAGAATACCAAGATCATCTATTGCCTCCTGACTTTTGTCTTACCACTTTACTTGGTGAGTCTAGAAGAAAGAATGATCCTGATGACTTTGTACAGCTCTGCCTTATTTAAATTCAAGCACAAGTCATGATATCATCCCATGGCATTATTGGTCCTTTTAAAAAACAAAGGACAACAACAAAAAAAAATTCTTCCTCTAACTCACTCTTCAAAATATTCTCTTAAAGACTTACATTATAAAGTGGCATCCTGTTTGGCAGATGGAGGAAGAATTGTTTAGACTGTAAAGGGATCTGCATACAACTCTGGGCTAAGTAATGATAACTAAAATCGGTCTATTGGCTAACATTGTCTTTACAAAATTTTAAGGTTTTTTCTCCAACCATTAAAGCTCATATTTGGATATCTCTGTCTGTAATAAAGTCTGTGGCCACCAGCCAACACCATTATGGAAGAGCCAGTTAAAAGCTGAGATGATTAAGAATGAAAGAAAAAAAAAAAAAACAGGAGAAATAAGGAAAGCTATTATAAAAAGAGATGAAGAGAAAAGCAACAGCAACCTAGTGCAATAAATAAAATTATAATGGAACCTTGCATATTGGAAGCACTTCATTTTTTGAGAATGTTTGCAGAATGGAATTATATTTTTGAAAGAAATGCAATATTTGTGTTTTTTTTGAGAGTAGGTAATTACCACGATTGAAATTTCCTCAATCACCAAATGGTTTATAACTTATAGTCTTATTATCAGGTACTAAGAAATTAAGTGATTTGCTCATTTATATATGGATTAGAGGCAGAATGTGAACTCAGATCTTCCTGACTTCCTCTATATACTATACCACATTTTCTTTCATTTAAAAAGTAACAACAAAATCTTAAGGATGCAGAAAGCAAAAAATTTAAAGTCATAGGACAAACAAGATTTAGTTGTTATTTTGTTAAAGTTTATGTGTGTATGTATATGTATATGTATATTTATATATGCATATATATAAATATGAGAATATATAATACATATATATCTTGAGGAAAATGCTTATAAATAGACTAAACAAATATAAGCTCTTATTTTAGTAATTATTATTTGATGATCTATGTAAATAGTTTCAAGTTTGTGGCATTGCTCTGGACCTCTAGCTTCCCCTTCATAAAGGAAGTCTACATAACATATTGCACACCTCAAAAATATTTTCTATAGTTGGCAGGGTTTTAGAGACAACAGTAGATCCCAGATCATGAATGATGTCTTTCTTGGAAGTAGTCACTTTACATTGCATCATTAATGAAATGGAACATTATGTACCATAATGCCATAATCTTAGTCATTCAGGTTCCAATGAACCATAAATTCTCAGTGAGTAGCCCAGCAACAAAAAGATGTTTTGCTTCCCTTTTTTTTCCTGCCCAAGAAGTAGACAATGTCCATTTAAGGTCAGGAAGAGAATCTGGATCAGCTTACTTATAATACATGTTACCATGAAACATTTTTAGTGACATTTTGATAAAATGCAATTATCATCTTAGGTCATCAGAAATAGTTATCCCTTCCATATCATGGAGGTTTGGGACACATCCCCATGATTTGGGAAATCTGCATAAAATTTTTTTACCTTCCCTTCATATCAGAAAAGAAGTCTTAATTATTATGGAATTAAAAGATAAAGCATTATCTGTTATGGGCCAGAACTTGAAACAAGGTGCTAAGTCAGTGGAATTAATAGAGACAATCATTATCTAATTCAGCATGATGCTTAACGGCTCTCTAGTTCAGTACATGTACTTAGTACTTACTATAGTTCTACAAGATTCACACCTTTGATAAGAGAGCATATATTATCTAAGAGCCTCAGCCAGGATTCAGTTGGGGAAATGCAGAAGCCAGAGAAGGCAGGTGGGAGTTCAAGCTCTTGGAACCAAGGCCAGACTGAAAGGCTCTCCAGAAAGCTGCCCAGCCCCAGGAAGGAGATAATAAAGGATCTGGACTATAAGAAAGCTAACCGGGCCTCAGGAAAGGAGACAAGACTTGGAAAAAAGACAATAAAGGATTTTTACTTTAACCCCTGGCTACTCATGTGGTGATTACTGAACTGAAAGGAAGGCTGCCTCCAGAGACCCCAAGAAAACTCTAACAAGAGAACATTACATTTTAGAGAGAATATGACATTTTAGAGACAATACTACAATCATCTATGTTACATAGTACTATAATGCATTTATGCATTCCTGAATTCCTAAATTTTTCTATGTCATCTGCCACAAAACTGCCAAAATTAAGATTTTGCAAGGGTGAATGCTGAAAATTATCTATACATATGTTTTGAAAATAAAGTTTTAATAATAAAAACAAAAATAATATTTGGGAAAAGTCATGATGTGGAAAGGATTAACTGTATATGTGATATGACATTTTAGAACAAGCAGAGCAGTTTGCTCCACAAGATGGAGCATTCTACCATAGATTCGTATATGATTTTATTTCTTATTTACTTTGATTTTTTTTCATGGAAGTTGTTATATTTATAGCAATTTTTTTATATATAGGAAAAGAAAACCTTTGTCCAAAAGTAGAATTCAACTTCTTAGAATAGGATGCTTTTAAGAAGTTGGGAGGATATTAAATTACTAACTGTTAGAATTTTTACAAGGTGCTAAGTCACTGGATTAGATAGAGACAATGTTTATGTTCTTAGTACTTATTAGAGTTCACACCTTTAAGAGAACATATATAAGGAGGAGCTCCCACAAGCCCACAGAAGCCCACAAGCTCACTTTCTCGGAGGTGGAGTCAGATTCATTCCAACTTCCACTTTTGTGCTGGCTGGGCACTTCAGGAGATTCACAAATCAGGATTCAGTGGAGAAAATTCACAAGTCACAGAAACCCACAATCCCACCTTCAGAGGCAGAAACAGATTCATTCCATATTCCACCTTTGTGCTGGCTGGAGATTCAGAGGGAGCTAGAGGTTGAAGTTGGAAGAGACCAAGGACTAGCAGCAAGAGCTCTCAGAACCAATGAGAGAGACCACTAAGAAAGCTAACCGGGCTATTTTGAAGGAGACAATAAAGGATTTTGACTTTAATCCCTGGCTGCATTTGGGGTGATTACACTGAGCTGAAATGAAGGCGGCTCCCAGAAGCACCCCTCCCCCAAGAAACCTGCTCCCAGAGAACATTATATTTTAGAGAAGAGAACATTACAACTGACTTTCTCAAAACAAAATGAACTGTTTTCTCCCAGCATGAGTCTGCTCAGCACAAAGTTTGGGGCAGCAAGTTAATTTCAGGGCTAGAAAAACATACTATTATGTGGGTTTCAGCAGTTAGTAGATGAGGGTGGGCTTCCTAAACTTTTTCTACTCAATCCGTTTTTGTCTGAAAAATTTTTACGTGACACTAAGTTATGTTGATATATAAAATGGGTAAACAACACAATTTCTGAAAATAAATCATAATTTTGCAACCTGTATATTCAGTTATGAGACTACAGTGTAAGAAGTTGGTACTTAGAATATGGCATTAATAAGGCCAAGGATATAGATAAGAGCCCTAAACATAAGCTGTCTTTGCATTGAGAAGTGTTATTCAAAGTCACAGTTGAAACAAAAAGCCACTGCTGCTCCTCCCACGTACTTCCCAGCTGTGAATGCTGAACATTTAATATGTTCAAGTCCTTTTAGTCTATCAGGTCATTGAAAATCTCTAGTTAGTTATGTGTATAAAAATGTTTATAGCAGCTCTTTTCTGGGGGCATCAACTGGTGAATGGCTGAACAAATTGTGATATGTGATTGTGATGGAATATTATTGTGCTATAAGAAATGATAAGCAGGATGCTCTCAGAAAAATCTGGAAAGACTTCCATGAACTGGTGCAAAGGCAAATGTAGTGTGTACAAAGTAACAGCAATATTGTAAAATTATCAACTGTGAATGACAACTATTCTCAGCAACATAATGATCCAAGACAACCTGAAGGACTTATCATGAAAATTGCTATCCATCACCAGAGAAAGAATTGATGGTATCTGAATACATACTTGCTTTTTTACTTTCTTTATCCTTCTGGAAGATATTTTATTGTTTTTTTTTCCTTTCACAACATGACTATTATGTAAATATTTTGCATGACTATACATATATAACCTATATTGAATTGTTTGCTTCTTCAATGGGAAGAGGGAGGGGAGAAAGGAAGGGAGAGAATCTGGAATTCAGTTTTTAAAACATATGTTAAAATTGCTTTCATGTGTAACTGGGAAAAATAAAATACTAAATAAAAATTTTAAAAATAAATAACTTTATATTCTAAAGAAAAGAAAAGAAAAAGCCCAGAGCAGAAACATCTACAGAGTTAGTATATACCATTTCCCAAGAAAATGTGTAATATTACCACAATGAAACCTCCAGCAATCAAGATTGCCCCAAATAACTAGAAATTTCTGTTAAACAATTTTCCTCTGGTTCCCCTCTTTAGAGATAGAGATTTCTGTGTTTAGAGACAGAAACAAAGACAGAGAGATAGAATTCAAGAGTGATAGACATGAAATAGATACAGATGTAGATTTACATTTAAGAGCTCTGGGGTCAGGAGCTTCAATTTCTTCATCTGTGAAGAGGTTTTACCTAACTCCTACAAGATTGTTACAAAATTAGTCAGTTTCAAGAATTTAGTAAAAACAAAAATACGTGGGATATGACTTGGTCTGACTATACATAATCAACTCAAACTCTTGTACCTTTTATACTTATTGCCCAACACAATGCCATCCATTGAAGTTTTCTAAGAGCCTCACTCAACAAAGAACAATTCTGTTTTTTCTAACAAAACTTAATTTATTCAGGTCAAAGAATGAGGCAAAATACTCTTTTAGAGATTTTCATACACAAGCAGTAAAGCTCAAAACATTTAAGAGTTAACTAACTAAGCAGAATTTCCAGTGCACTCTGACTGCTCCTGTCTACTAGGAAAGGGTCAATCTGTGCTAAAGATAAGGAGGATGATGGGGAAAGGAAAGGGTCTGAATCTGGGGCTAAGCAGGTGAAAACTAAAGGCCAGGCTTAGTTGATCTTCAGGTTTCTTCAAGGTCAGTTATAGGAGCATGGAAAGTCAGATTGGAAAGTTTAAACTGGATAATAAAGCAAACTATAAGAAGTCTCACATAGGGAGTTGCTTTACCTCAGCCTGAATCTTCAAAGCACTTGTCTTTTATAGTGAATACTCATATCACCACACCTGGAAAACCAGAATTCCAGTGTCTCACACCCCACCTCCAACTAAAAAAGATGTGGGCTTGCATACAAGGCTTAATAGTGTTCATATTGAAAACAAAGCAATGTAACCTGGGTTTAAGACTAAGATCTAAATGAGACCAACTGACTATGTAACACAGGGAAAATTTCACCCTCTGTGCACCAAGGCAACTAAGAACAGCAAGTAGTTACCTGTACCAATAAAATAACAGATCCAGACCCCACTACTCTAAAAATTATTTAAAAGACAAAAACCCAATACTTTGAAAAGGCCTTTTGAGTAGAGGATGGTAGACTTGAGAGAGCAGGATGTTCCAGCATTAGGTACTACTGTGTTATTAATGTATGAGAGACTAAGATAAATAATCGCCCACCAGATTCGTGCCTTCAAGTGTTTTCCAGCTTCCTGATGTGTATGTGTGTGTGTGTGTGCGTGTGTGTGTATGTGTGTTTGTATCCTCTCTTCAACTAAACGATAAATTTCTTAAGGGAAGTAAATAACAATTATTTCTATTCTGACCAGAAACTCTAAGGGTCTTTCCGGCCCTCATTGATTCTTTCCCAAAGGCAAAGTAGGCCATCTTTTTCCTCAATTCTTAACTAGTCTTTAACAACTGAATGAGTGCTACCCCAAACAAAATGAGACCTGGGAAGCATTTTAACTTAAAAAGTCTGCACCCTCTGGGGCCATCTTGAACCATCACCAGTCATCCTGACCTATATCTTGCCACTGACCATTCTAGAAGAGACAGTATTGGAAGCCACAATCTCTAAGCTGATTGGCAAAACCCCAGCACTGAGATCAACTGTGCACGGCACTCATGCAGGAACATTACCTTCTATGATTCTCATTAGTGGACTACTATTTCCTATATTATTTATAATTAGCTTGATTACAGCACTAAAACATTATCTAAAAAGATTTGGGCAAGTTAACTAGAAATGATTCCGCATGCATATTCTGTCCTAATAAAACTAATCTCTCACTGAGACAAATGATAAAGGAGAGAACACTATGGAAAGCATTGTCACTATTGTAGAGAATCCAACGGTCTAAGAAATAATGGTGTTTACTAACTTAGACTCAGAAAAGATCAGTATATCTAGTAACCAAAAGATGGTTAAAGTATAACTAGGAATTGCCCTAAATGCCTATGTATATGTTTCAAGTCAGAGAAGTAAAAGAATCAAACAATTCATAGAATTGACAAAGAAGACATAAGTAAACTAACAAAATTCACTGACATTTAACCTTGTATAACATTTACCTTTCATTATTAGCTTCACATAATGTAATCAATAATTAACACTTAACCATAAAAAACTTACTCAAATATTAAATGTCAAATGTAGTAACTTATAAAAGTCAATAAGTGAGACACAACTCTGAAGACTATGTTGACCTAAAGAAAAGTATATGATCATGATGTAGTATAAAATAAAGCCTGAAGGGGGAACATCACTTCCATCAGTTCCTCATTCAAACTATTCCACGACTCCTGTATTCCTTTGATGCTGTCCCTATTCCTCCTGCTCAACCCCCTGGACCTCCTGTAGAGGCTGGACCCCTGAAAGATAGTAAGCTCAATGATTTTGTACCAATCTGCCTTATTTATAGCCAATTTATTTGTAAGTCAAAGCCTCCTGATTTTATTGGTCTCCTTTGAGAACGTAAGATAAGCAACAATTCTTTTTATATAGCTTTTTATTTACAAGATATATGCATGGGTAATTTTTCAGCATTGACAACTGCAAAACCTTTTGTTCCAACTTTTCCCTCCTTCCCCCACCCCCTCTCCCAGATGGCAGGTTGACCAATACATGTTAAATATGTTAAAGTATAAGTTAAATACAATATATGTATACATGTCCAAACAGTTATTTATAAGCAAAAATTCTTAAAGGAAGAAACTATTTTCTTATTTCACTATCTCCCATAAGAAATACTTATTATCTAATGTTTATAACACAGTAGAATCTAATATCTGAAAATCAAAAACACTGTTACTCAGGTCTGGTTCCATGATCTAGGCAGACTGGACTCCATCCCTAAGAGAGGAATTAGAGGCAGATCATCATTAGCAGAAAAGGACTTTAAAAGCTATCTGGTATGTTTTCATTGTATAAAAGAGCAAAGTGAGAATCGGAAAAATCATAGTATTTTCCCAAAGTCACTGAGTCCCAAAATGCCAAAGTTTGGCTTTGAACAAGAATCACCTGACTCTAAATGTAATCCTTTTCACCATACTGCCTGGCCAAAGGGGAATGCTTGCTAGTTCCTCTTCTCAAAGCTTAAGCATATATTACAAAGATATCCCTCCATTCCCAATTCATATTTCTAACAGTGAATTTTAGTTGTTGTTTCTATTTTTAAGGTCAACACCAATGATTCACTTGCTATTTTGGCTTCAGGGGAGGCCTAGGACATCTATGTCTACCTTCATTAATTTTTACATGTACTCTCTACCCATGTGCTCCTCAAAACTAGGAAGTACCTACTATACTTTTTTCTGTTCCATTAGTTAAGCATTGATGATCTTCAATTGATGCCCTTCACAATATGGCACCATTTTTTCCAGTTCTTTCTCATATTATTCCCCTACATAGGAGTCAATCTCTAGACAAAATAGATTACTACATTGTCGCCCAACATTATAAGCTCAAGTTAACATGCTTTCTCTTCTCTGTTGAATTCTCATTCATCTTTGTTGTACTCTAGTACAACTCAAATGTCATTTCTTCCAGGAAGATTTTGCAGGTCAATAATGAACTTTACCTTCAAATGTCACATGTACTTAGTTTACATCTGAAAATCATGTCATATCTAATTTTTATAAATACTCTAAAGTTTGCAATCTTGTCATGTAGGTGTTACTATTATTTCCAATTTTACAGATGAAGAAACTAAGGCATAAAGAGTTTAAGTGGATCACTTTTACCCAGGATCACACAAATAGTAAATTTGTCCAACTCAATTCTTCATGACCCCAAATTCTTCAAAGCCATCTAGCTGCTTATATCAATTATTCATGACACCAAGTTCTGCAAAGCTGTCTAGCGCACTTGCTCTCTCTCTCTCTCTCTCTCTCTCTCTCTCTCTCTCTCTCTCTCATACATATATGTGTGTGTTCCCTTACTAAAAATAAGCACAGGAACTATGCCTTTTCTGAGCTTTCTCACTATATATACCTACCACAATGCTCTATAAATAGCGAAACACATTTATTTTCTATTAATCCATTTCATTCCTCTATCCCCACTCCTATTTTTAATCCAAAAGTCTTTGACCTTCTAAGCTAAATCACCAAAGATCCTTTATTCCCTCATAGCAGATCCTAATGCTTCAGCCTATGATGATTTCTGTTGATTCCTTTGAAAAGGCCTGCTTAGAAGATTACTTTTTTTCATTTAGCCCAAAAGGAGAACTATTCAGTCTTGAAGGTATCTAAGGTATTTTGGAGGCTATTCCATTTTTATACAATTGAACTTCTCCCCTAATGACCCTGGAACCCCTGGTGGCCCTTAACCCACAGGGTGACTATGAAATTTAGCTGAACATTCACTCAATATCAATGAGTGTGTGTTGAGGGAATAGGAAGGAAGCAAAAGGAGCCAGAAGAGCCACCTCCCATAAGCTAGGATTCAAAAGAGCACAGACAATGTTAGCAGGGACTGCACCAGAACTCTATCTGCAAAAATGATAATTACCTAGAGAAAGCTATTCTTGTCAAATCCCTGCTGTCTTCTTCACAATCTTTATATGCAAGAGATTCAATTCTCTGCTTTTCTGGCCAACCACTAATATTTTCTTTAAAAACCATTGGAGTAGTAGAAGCACTGAACTCAGGAAAGCCCATATAGTTCAGTATTTTTTTTTAATTACTTTGTGGGAATAAAGTCTTTTGGAGGGGAGGGGGAAAGGAATCAGTTTGGAGTTTGTAATAATGAATAACACTGACAGACAAGCTTGCTATTTTGCAGCAATCTGTAAAGGCACAGCCATCTACCAAGGAAGACTTCCCTAGAGATAAAATAATTTGAAGATAATTTCTTCCATGAAAAGAATAATGTTGCCATCAAAATGAAAACTCTTGTAATAAAACCAAATTACACTGAGACCTTGGGAGCACTCTGCTTCTTCCTGCAACTCTGTGACAGAATTTCTGTAAAAATAAAGTGGCAATAGCTAGAAGCAAGGGATTAGGAAAAGGAGACGATCCCTGAATGCTTATAAAACAGAGCCCCACCTAAGAGCCAGCCAGAGCAACTCAGTGACTCAGGCCTCTGGGGGTCCTTTCATCTATTGTTCCAGATGTTAAATATTATACAGGGAATGGTTGTTAAGGGGCAAGTGCTGAATCCCCCAGGATTATTCCCTTTCACAAGAGTGAGCTGGAAGGGATCTTGGAAGTCACCTGGTCCAACCTCAAAGACCTAAAGAAGTCACAGATCATAGGATCTAAATCTCTGGCATACTTGTGAACTCCGATGAGTAAAGGTGTAAACACAAGCATTGTACTAATTAAGTCTACTTAGTACCTTGTTTCAGGTTCTGGCCCAAAACATCTTCTTGTCAACTCTAATTAGTTAGCAGTTTGTAAGGATTCCAACATCTCCCCCTTTCTTTTGTTTTAGAACATAGGATGGTCATGACCTCCCTGATTTCTCAAGGAGGTGAGAACCCCCAAAAAAGGTGATCACGCCTTCCCTGACACCTCAGGAAGGGAGATGAAAACACCAAAGGAAATAGGAAATCAAATCAGATTAGCGGGTTTCTGAAGGGACTCACTAGAAACAGATACACATAAATCCATCAATATGGGCCAGAACTTTGAAACACATATACATGGTATACGTAAATCCATCAATATGGGAGGCATTATACATAATTTACATAAGCACATAGCAATATAACACAGGCTAGTAGTAATGTAACAAATAACATGAATCAAAATGAAAATTTACACATGTCCATAAGTCCTAGAAATAGTCCATAAGGAATCCATTAGTTCGTGTGCCAGGAATCTAATAATTCCTGCAGGCTCTGAAGTACTGCAAAAATCTCATCAACAATTTTTCATCTTAAGGAATCCAATGATTCTTGCTGGTTTTTTTTTAAGAACTAAAACAGTTTCATCTTGTGTTAGGAAATCCAATGATTCCAGAAGATTTTAAAAGTCTTTTTAACAGTCTCATTGTCAGCCATCTGATTCTTTATCCATCTGTGGAAATATAAGCAGATCCTCTTCCCCAAACAGTTAACCTAATTCCCTTCTATTTACCAAATTTGGGATTTCTCCTCATCATCTGGTAATTACATTGGAGTTGTTTGCATTGGATATTGTCTTGTTGTCTTAAAAGGCCTGTATTCTCCCCAACGATAATCCTGATTGCTTTTCTGTTGGTTGATGACATCAGAGTCCTGAATTTCTAAAGTCTCTCTGGGTGTAACCTCAGCTGCTATCATGCCCCACCTGTCCTTTGATTGATACTTTGGAGCCAGGCTCTGCCTCTTATTCCTCTGGGTCAATATATATTTAGAGGCCCAGTGAAAGCTCAGTTACATTTTGGACATGGGGTTTTGGGTTTTCTCTCACCCTATCTTCTCACTCCATCTCCATTTCTACAATGAGCTCTTAGATGCTCAATTTTTCCACACTGAAAACATCAACGAGTTTCTCTAGAATTCCTTTGCCAAGAAGGACCTTGTCTTTCCATGTTCATCATAGTTTGGGCATAATAAGCATTTGTGCCCACTGTGGCACAGCATCTTATGATCTCCTCTAAAGGAGCATCTTTGTCTAGCCCCCATATAATTCTTTTGCAAACCTCATTGGCATTTTCCTTAGCCAAATGTCTAGTTATTATTTCTGTTGCTGCATTGTCTCCAATGGTTCTTATTACAGCTGTTTGTAAGCATCCCACAAAATCTGCAAAAGGTTCATTGAGACCTTGCTCTATTTTTGTGAAAGCATTATTTCCATCTTTCTGTCCAGGGAGATAATTCCAACCTTTTATTGCAGCCTTAGAAATTTGCTCATACACTGTTATGGGATAATAAATCTGTTCTGAACTCTCTGCATACTGACCTTGACCAGCTAGTTGGTCAAAAGTGATTTGTCCAATAGTTCCCGTTTGTCTATTGTATTGGGCTTGAATCCTACATAATTCATGAAACTCCGAAAGCCACAATAAATTTTGTCCCGGTTCTAGACATGTTCTCGCTATGGATTTCCAGTCATTTGGGGTTAAGATTTCATAAGACAAATTATCTAGTAACATCTTCACATAAGAGTATGTAGCCCCATAAAGAGTGCAACCCTTTTCCAAATCTTTAATTTTTTCCAAATTAAAAAGAGTGTATCTTCTCCCTTTTTGACCTGAGGAGTTGAGCTCTTCAATCACAGGATATGCATTTATAAAATCAGATATATCTTCTCCTTCATTTTTTGCCTTAATTAATGCTTTTTCTAATCTTGTCAAATTCTGCTTTACAGGAGAAGCTGACTGTGTTTCTGCCTCTCTTTCCCCCCTTTCTTCCTCTACCCATGAAGGATTAATTGAGGGGGGAGGGTCATGAGATGTGGAATCACCTAATTTCTCCTGCTGTGAAGTATCATACTCAGAATTGTACTTAACTCCATTCTCATCTGATTTGTCCTCCTTTTCACCTAGAAAAGTTGGCACTTCTTCCTCCTGCACTTTCCTTTTCTTCATTCTAACACTTAAATAACTTCTTATAGTCAATTGTATTAAATTATATGTATTAATTATGTCTTTGGAAATTGAGTCAGGTCGATTTCTATTATAAAAAAGATCCTCTCTTTCTAATGTCCACTGCATTGAGTTTGAATTAGATCTGTAGAATTCACCCAGTTTTTCTCCTATTAATTTCCACTTGTCTAAATCTAATTCCTTTTCTGTAGAGAACCAAGGACATATGTACTTAACAATTTCTAAAAGTCCAGTGATCTGCTCCAAAATAATAATTAAACCTTGGCTTTCCATAATTTTGACAATGCTCTCTAAACATTTTCCTTGAACAGAAACAAGCTGCTTTCTAAATATCTGTCCCCATCTTAGCTGAAATTCTACTTTAACTCTTTTAACAAAATTTCTTTGTTGTACTCACCCTGATTTCTGGGTTGAAGAGTCTTTTCCACTGGATCAGGATCAGAGGCTTTTCCACTGGAATCAGGCCCATGTTCAGGGTGCCAAAATGCGGTGATCTTTTTCTTCTTTAAAATAATATAATAGTTCTCTCTGGGGGAGAGGTGCAGGTTTTCGGGGGAGGTTTTCTTGGAAGCAGCTTTAGTATCAGTTGAAAGTAATAATCATCTCAAAACGCAGCCAGGTGATAAAAGTTCAGATCTTTTATTATCTCCAATATAGCCCAGTTAGCTTTGAGGTCTATCTCTCTGCTTGGTTCCAAGAGCTCTTGCCGCTTTGTCCTTTGCTTCTGTCTCTGCTTTCTTCAGCCTTCAATCCAGCTCCAAGTTGAATCTGCCTTGCCTCCGAGAGAGAGGGCTTCTGGCTCTCAATCTCCCAAAGTGCTCTGTGTCTGCACCAGAGTGCTCCTCTCCAATCCAGCTGAACTCTCTTCTGCCACCAGCCAGCCAAGTGGAAAATATTCTCGAATGAATCATTCTTCACTGGCTTATATCTGACTCTTCTGAGAGAATGGGATTATGGGTTTTCTTCCATAGTGCTCTCTGGCCCTAAGAGCTTTAAGGGAGGTGTGAATTCACAAAGTTACAAAGTTTATTAGATAGATTGTTGATCTGATCTTACAAGAAGATGTTTTGGGCCAGAACTTGTGAACTCCGATGAGTAAAGGTGTCAACACAAGCATTGTACTAATTAGTTCTACTTAGTACCTTGTTTCAGGTTCTGGCCCAAAACATCTTCTTGTCAACTCTAATTAGTTAGCAGTTTGTAAGGATTCCAACATAAATCTATGATAGATTTAGATTTAGAATTGGAAGGGAGTTCTATCCTATGCAAGGTAACACAAGTTAAATATGTCAGAGGTAGGGTTGAATCAAAGTTCTCTAACTACAAATCCAGTCTTTTCTGCTATACCAGGCCAAGTTCACAAATATTTATGAACTGGTCCCAGACTCTGCATCCAAGTGCTGGGCAAGCCCAAAAAGCAGTTATAATCCATAGAAGAGGAAAGGGATAAGAGATGTTGATGTGGAGTGTGGAAAATAATAGGGACATTTAAGAATGTGGCTGTGGCCAGTGGATGTTTAGCAGCTAATAAAACAATGACAAAAAACTCATTTTTTATAGTTTTTATAGTTCCCTGTAAAGTAAAATGAAATTAATATTCTTTTCACCTATTCTATAGAGCCTCAAAAAACGTTAAATAAGTACTGGATTTGGAATCAAAATACCTGCTTATACATCTCAGCTCTGAGCCTCAATTTCCTTTCTTATAAAATAAGGGAGCTGAACTTGATGATCCCTAATGTAACTTCCCCTCTAAATCCTATGAGATCTGTCCTGTAAGGCTGACCTAGAGGACACACAAAGATTTAACAAGATAAACTGGGTCAAGAACTTGGACATTTTGACCCCAGAGCCATTGTTCTTTCCATTACATTACAATTTATTTAAGCAGACTTGGGATTTGATGAAAATAGAGGGTAGAAGGTGAAAAAGACCTCACTACTCTCAAGCCCATTTCAGGAGGATACCCAGTCCAGCCATCTCATCATTTCCTACCAGGTTGCACTTCTCTATATTTCATCATGCCTCTGCACTGGATATCCTCCCCAGGCTCCTTTTTCAGCTTCTTTTTTTCAAGAGTAGTACTTTTTCATTAGATTGTGAAGTCCTTAAGGGACTGTCTTTGGTCTTTGTATCTCAGATTAGCTCAGTGCCTACCCCCTAGGTGCTTAATAAATATTGATTTCTACAACTACCTTAAATGCTTAAGCAGATTTAAGCTTGGATGGAGGGAAACCAGAAAGATGGGGGTTGATACAAAGGACTCCTCTGACCCTGGAGAATCAACATACATGTGAGTTTAGAAATGAATAATCAATACAATAGGAACAGAATCAAATGCAAGTCTAAATGAGAATCTTAGAATAAAGTTAGTTCAATTCAATGAATATTTACTATATCATTAGGCACTGGGTATTCATAGACAAAACCAAAATTGTCTTTGCCCACAAGGAGATTGCATTATTTCAGATGATCTAAATTTTCCTGTTAACAGCAAGTTGTTAATTTGTTAACTTGTTAACAGTCATATTTAGCTGTCTGTACATTATTTATTACTGTAACTGAGAATTTTTTAACAAAAAGAATAAAAATACAGTAGAACATAAATGATGTTAATATGCATTTTTTCTAATTTTCTAATTCAATATTCAGGCCTAACAGTGATCCTTATGGATGTGTTAGGGATCCATTAACTATTTGAATTTGACCCTACTGCACTAGGCCTTATTGCTTCTGCTGGTCACAAGACAGAAAAAAAATGGATAGATCAGTACAGGACCATCCCCATTAAGGACTAAAAGCACTGACCAGATGGAAAGAACCAGGGGAGAAGTCTACCCTAAGAGGCAATTAAGTTTTCATCCCACTTCTACCATTAGCAAGCTGTGGGACCTTAAAGAAGTCACTTCTGCTCTCTAAACTTCAACTTCATTAATAAAATTAAGAATTGGATTCATTTCTGGTGTCTTTTAACCTGATAATTTGTGATTCTAGGAAAGAAAATATGAGGGAACTATAGTCCCAAGAAAATAAGAACCAGAGAGAATGATGTCTAATATGTAATATTATTATTTTATTATTGATTATATATTATTAATATATAATATTATACTATATATAAGTATATATATTTGTATATATATATATATATATATACACACACACATAGATATTCTCTGGGGTATATATATATATATATATATATATATATATATATATATACACATACACACACACACATAGATATTCTCTGGGGTATATATCTATGTGTGTGTGTGTATGTGTATATATATATATATATATATGTATATATATTCTCAGGTATTTGCCTATGTGAAAGTGGAGACTTTTTTCTTGAGTTGAGGTTTGGAATTTAGAGGGGGTAGGCAGCATTAGCCTAAAGAATTTACATTCCATTCCATATCTTTACAAGATGAAAAGTATTTACGTAGCACCCTGAATTTTGAGGATGCCCAGAAAGACAGGTAATTATAATGAATTGAATTAATTGGCTGAAAGGAGCACAAAGGATAAAAAAAATTCTCCAGAGAGCCCAAAGGATGTAAAACCTTTTATAATGAGCAGATTATGGCCAAGATTACTAGACACATCTAATATGTTGGTTGAAGGCTGATTATCTAAAACTAAAGTGATTTGTAAAAGTATGTCTTGCAGGAACAAAACAAAGCAGAGCTTTCAGCATTTAAGAAAAGATGAAAGGCTAGCAAAAAAAAAAAAAATGTGCTTAATCAGGGAAGGCAGAGCTTGGCAAATGCAAACATTTGCAGATGTGCTAATAATGTACAGAGTGCTGATGGACTGACTGGGAAAGAGGTAACAAATTAACCAAAACTCTGTCAATTACCCTTCTAATCTTGTCTGCATTAGTTTTGTTTGTACAAAAGCTTTTATTTTTATATAATCTAAATTTTCTATTTTGTGATCAATAATGATCTCTAGTTCTTCTTTGTTCATAAGTAGGATGGACTTTTCTAGCATGAGAGGCAACTACATGAATTATAGAATTCAGGAACTACTAAGTCTTTCAACAGGTGCCAGTTCCTCTTCATGAAATACCTCCTGACACCATTATGATATCTCTTAGAGGAGATGACCAATGACTGCAGACCTGGCCTGGCTTGCCAAAAGACACAGATCTCCAAGGAGCTATCTCACCAGTCTGCAGTCAAGGTGAAGTGAAATCACTATTCAACAAGTCCTACTAAGTGTCCTGTGTTTTATTATTATGTACCACCCAATAGATGCTAGGCCAAGCCCCATTTGGTCATCTTTTGGGTCCTGTTTGACTCACATTGACTGTAAATAGCAGTTATTTCTGGTGGCCAGAAACCCTGAGATTCTTCCCCTCCCAGATTCATTCATTTATTTATTTAGATTTTTTTTTTTGAGAGGGACTAGGTAAAAGGGAAGATGCTTTGCCTTAATTTCTACTTAGCCAAAATTATTGAATGAATGTAGTCTCAGTCAAATTGAGACCTGTTGAAGACCTAACTTTATTTTATTTTATTTTATTTTTGCTGAGGCAATTGAGATTAACTGACTTACCCAGGGTCACACAGCTAGGAAGTGTTAAGTGGAAGACCTAACTTTAAAAAGGTCAAGGTCTCCCATTTCACCTAAGGTCATCTCCAGTCCTCTTGATCTATATCTTGTCACTGGACCTAGAAAGATCTGAGTTCAAATCCAACCTCAGACACTTACTAATCAGCTGTCCGATCTTGGGCGAGTCACATGGCCTTTGTCCAGCTTTCCTCATCAATAAAATGGGAATAATAATATTACCTTCCTCTTAAGATTGTTATAAGAATCAAATGAAATATTTGTGTGATTTGTAACTATTAGCACATTTGTAATATTTATAACAATTAGCAAATGGCTAGCATGTAGTAGAAACTATATAAATGCTAATTATTATTATTATTATTTCCCATACCAGATTTACATTATACATTCAGTACTTTTCTACTTCCTTTTAGGGGAAATACTTCTTAAGTATGAATTAATCCTACTACTCTAAGCTTTAAGTGACTTTTTTCCCAAGTTTTGGGGGAATAATTAACAAAAGTGTGAGGAGAGAAAGAGACAAAGACAGAGATGGAGGGAGGGAGGGAAGAATAGAGAGAGGGAGGGAAGAAGGGAGAAGATGGGAGAGAGAGGAAGGGAGGGACAGAGAGGGAGAGGGAGAGGGAAAGAATGTTTGATCTCTTTCTTTTGAAGCCAGGTTCTCCGAGGACTCAACCAGTCCCCACAAGCTCAGATTCAGCTCAGCAAGTGTGCCCTTTTAGTCTGGTGATAAATCAAGTTTGATGGTGGAGATCCACCCCCCACACACACCAAGAGAATCTGTTATTATAAGGTCATTGGCAGAGATATTGCTATTGTGTGGAAAGGTGAAGAATTTACAGATTAAGCACATATTGATCAGAGACTGTTAGCTAAAGTAGATCAAGCCTATAGGAATCAGTTTCAGCTTCTCTGGAGTAATGTGATTTTTGATAAGGTCTGGACTACATCCCATTGTTCAAAGAAGGGATTAAAAATATATATGTGGCCAAAGAAGCTGTATATCACCTTGTCTACTGCATTCCACTGACCAAATAGGTGAATATAGACTTATGTGACCAATCACAACATATAGAGGGTGGGATTTTGAGGGTTCTTTGTCTGAAATGTATAAATACTGTAAACATTTTCAAGGCTCTGGCCCTATCCTGCTGTGAAATTTGGCTCACAGACCAGGATGGGTTCTGCATCTCAGGATTCTAATAAATAATTCTGCTTTTTATGAGTGATCTCATTTTGGGTAGGTTTTTTGTCCCAAACACTATCATGTCACTTGTTTTTTGCTATGTTGAGCTCCTATCATTATATACCTCAACAACGATACTGTTTGAGGATGTATTCTGATGGAAGTGGATCTCTTCGATAAAGAGAGCTAATTCAGTTTCAATTGATCAAGGATGGACAGAAGCAGCTACACCCAAAGAAAGAACATTGGGAAATGAATATAAACTGCTTGCATTTTTGTTTTTCTTCCCGGGTTATTTATACCTTCTGAATACAATTCTCCCTGTGCAACAAGAAAACTGTTTGGTTCTGCACACATATATTTTATCTAGGATATAATGTAACCTATTCAACATGAAAAGGACTGCTTGCCATCTGGGGGAGGGGAAAAATCGGAACAGAAGTGAATGCAAGGGATAATGCTGTAAAAAATTACCCTGGCATGGGTTCTATCAATAAAAAGTTATTAAAAAAAAAAAAAAGCTATGTTGAGCTCCTGCCTTTTCCAATTTTTGTATTCCATCTATACTAGTTATATTCCTGTTATTCCTAATGGACACCCCCAAAATATTGGTTGTTTGTTTTCAAACAGATTTGGAAGCTTCCAAGTGAGCAGAAGTCCCAGTTAATTATTAGCAAGAAAGCACTTTTGTCTTGCCCTGGGCTAGGACTCCTCAAATCTTAGCAGAATAATTGACAATTGACATCCTACAATCCTCATCCAAATAGGAGACTCTGAACACCCTTTAGTGCTAAAAGTACATCTTTATTGCACAACCTTCAGGAAAATTCTTCCAGAATCCCATGTGAAGTGGGCAGAACTGTGGAGTCAGGAATAATCATCTTTGTGGAGTCAAATGTGTCCTCAAATACTGACCAGCTTTGTAACGCTGAGTAAGTCACTTAACCTTTTTTTTTTTTTTTTAACCTCAATGTTCTCATCTATAAAATGAGCTAGAGAAGGAAATGGCAACCAAATGAGATCATGCAAAATTGGACATGATTGAAAAATGACTGAATTGAATTCATGAAACTAGCAATCTAGTAAAAGGAAAAAGTCATAAATTCAGGTAACAACAATACACAACATTATATGACAAATTTAGAGAATTACAAAACAAAGCAGAGAGAGGACCCAGAATAAAAGAAGGCTTCTCTAAAAAAAGAGAGCATTAAAATTAAGTTTTAAAGTAGTGGTGTCAAACACAAACACAAATGGATGTCATTAATTCTACCTAAAGATCCTTGATTTAGTTTTAAAATGTAATGCTATCTAGGTCTTTTTGTATTTTATATATTTTGTTAAATATTTCTTAATTACACTTTAATCTGGTTTGAACTGTACTTGGGAGTGTGATGAGTAGCATGTAGGCTGCCTGTTTGACACTTTAAATCAACACACCTCCTAAGTTCCTCCTTAACTTAAATACTATTGTTTGTCAGGACTACTAGAGATATCTCTGGATGCAGAAGGAGACCTTGGCCTTTTAATGCTAACAAGTCTGTATTGTTAAGTCTAAGTCTGTATTAGACTGAGGCAAATAACCAATCAGTGATTAAGGCTAGTGATTGAGGCAGAGAATGGACATTTTTACTCAATCAAAAAAAAAAAAAAAAAAAAAAAAAAAAAAAAAGAAAAAGAAAAAGAAAAGAAAAGAAAAGAAAAATAAAGTCAATCTGTAAGGGGAAGATTTTTGGAATTTCTGACCAAAAAAGCACTAGGGATAAAATAAAGGTAAAAGACAATCCTTGATCTCAGGAAGTCAGGTTAATGGGAGGAACAACATGTAAGCAACTATGTACAAACAAGATATATACAATGCAAATTGGAGATCACTTCAGAGGAAGGCACCAGCATTAAGGAAGACAGGAGAAGTTATAGAAGTTGGAACTTTAGCTGAGACTTCAAAAATGCAAAGATGAGAAGGGAAAGAATTCCAGACATGTAGAGAGCCAATAAAAATTTCTGCAAAGAGGCCATATAAGGGAGTAAGATATAAGATTAGAAAGGCAAAAGTACTGGCCCTATATTATAGCATGAGAGTATTCTTGTGTGACTCAAAGGGAAGGAGAATAGATAGATATCTCTAGTGCCCTCTCCCCATTTTCTCCAAAGAAGACTTTAATTAGTGCCAGGAGGGGAACAAGAAGCTTGGGGCCAGAAACTTAACCACTCTGCTTTTCTCAGAGAGGAGCTATAATTTGTACAGGAATGTGGCTTTCAAATTCAAACTTCTGGTGTTATTTCGTTAGTTGGGGAAAGAGATAGAAGTAGGACTCCAAACTTTATTTTTTAAGGCTTGACTCCCTTCTCACCAGTCCAGTTCCTCAATGAACACAGATAGGATTAAAAGTTTTGTTGACTCAGTTACCCCATTGTTCCCAGTCTTGCTGAGACACCAAGTCTGAACCTTTCTATATCATCTGCTCTTTTGTCACATACCTGCAAATTGCTACATTTTCAATACCTTAAAAAGAAACTGAGATACAAGGGGTCAACTTCTCTTGCTGAGATCTATCTGAATTGTCTTAAAGTTACCTATAAAAGCTGTGCACACCTTGAAGTCTTTGATGATTTGCAGTGATCAACCTGTCAAGTATTGCTATCTCGATTTGCTTATAAAATCTTTTTAATTCTCTTTGTCCTGAGTTTTGCCTCATTAATCGAGGTGAAAGCCCAAATGAAAAATTTTCCTTTCAGTAGGGAGAAAAAACCTTTTGCAAGTCCACAAAAAAAAAAGAAAAAGAAAAAAAGAAATCAGAGAAAGTATACAATATAATATATGACAATAGAATATATAAGTATGAAAAATTTCACCCATTTGGAATTAGGTAATTCAACTCAACCAAAAAAAAGAGTCCCATATGTCATTTAAGAGGAACATCCCCAAAATTGTGTCAGTTCATGTTGACTTCCTTGCACTGTATTTTCTTTCACCAAGTAGCATTGGCAGGTTCTCTCAGAACCTTGTAAGCTGTAAGTACCCAAAATGAAGGCCAAGTCCAATGAGACTCAAATGATTGCTAGTATTCTCTGATTAAACATGCACTTTTGAAATGTATGTGTTACATCTTGCATGTAGTCTGACACATAATCACTATTGTGTCCTCTTGGATATGTATAGTGTCATGTCTATCAATTGTACTGTTAATGTTAGAATCCTTGTCTAGATTGTCCAAGGCTAAGAGTGTTCTGGAAGTAAATGACATAATCAAAGTCATATCCCCAGAACCTCATTACAATAAGTCCACTTTTCATTATAATATTCATTCTTCTCATTAATTGCTAACCAATCAGAGTTGATTACTCCCTCAGAAACACCTACTCTTTCGAAGGCATATAAGTGTTTAACCCCTTTATGAGGGGTCTTTAGCATGAGAGAATGCTACTGCCCACTAGCATGATTAATAAAGTGATTAATTACCCAGACACATTCTCTTGAACTTTTTAGTTATCACACTTATCTATAAAATGAGGGAGTTGGATTATCTCTCAATATACAATCTGATACCTTAATGCTTGATAATCATAAGCAATTATAATTATCAGAGAGGTAGATGGGTCATATAATATGACAAGCTATACAGGCTAGAAAGGTAGGAGCTGAAGGGACCTGTTTAAAATCTATTGGAGAAGTCATTTTGGAAAAATGCCTAGAGAGCTGATCTCAAACCCAGTTTCAAGTTCTACTTCAGACACATATTTGGCTTTGAACCCTGGACAAGTCACATAAGCTCTGTGTGCTCTGGATGGCTTTTTAAGATTTATAAATTAAACAAATATAAAATATAAATTACAAAGAAGGTACCAACCTAGAGTGATGAAAGAGTTTCCTCACTATAAATTTTCCTTTATCAACTGAATTGTAGATCTAACCCCTATCCCTTTCTTCATTTCTGAGGCTCCAAAGTATTTTATGTACTTTGTCTCCTTTGTAGTCTGATCACAATTATATGAAGGTAGGTATTTTAAGGCTAAGAAGTATGAATGGATTTGTCCAATGTCTCATGATTAGGGGTTAGCAGGGCTGATATTTGAAGCTGGTCATCAGATTCCAAATCTATTATTACTCTGTCCTTTAAATTATAGCTAGTTGGGAACATCACAGACCAAAAGACCTGAGGACATGTTTACCCAACTTCAAATTTCAGGATGAAAAGAGAAATCTGGAATTTGAAGGAGCAAATTTTTTTTAAAATTCTAATAGCTTTTTATTTACAAGTTATATGCATGGGTAATTTTACAGCATTGACAATTGCCAAACCTTTCATTCCAATTTTTTCCTTCTTTCCCTCCACTCCCTCCCCTAGATGGCAGGATGACCAATACATGTTAAATATGTTAAAGTATAAATTAAATATGAACTAAGTATATATGTCCAAACCGTTATTTTGCTGTACAAAAAGAATTGGATTCTGAAATATTGTACAATTAGCCTGTGAAGGAAATCAAAAATGCAGGTGGGCAAAAATTTAGGGATTGGGAATTCAATGTAATGGTTCTTAGTCATCTCCTAGAGTTCTTTCACTGGGTGTAGCTGATTCAGTTCATTCAGCTCCATTGGAACTGATTTGCTGAAGTGCTTTCCTTCTCTCATCTCATTGCTGAAGATATTGATCATGTTGTCTCTCAGAATTGATCATGTTGTTGAAGTATAATGATTTCCTGGTCCTGCTCATTTCACTCAGCATCAGTTCATGTAAGTCTCTCCAGGCCTTTCTGAAATCATCCTATTGGTCACTTCTTACCAAACAATAATATTGCATATTATTCATATACCACAATTTATTCAGCCATTCTCCAATTGATGGGCATCTGTACTCAGTTTCCAGTTTCTGGCCACTACAAAGAGAGCTGCCACAAACATTCTTACACATACAGATCCCTTTCCCTTCTTTAAGATCTCTTTAGGGTATGAGCCCAGTAGTAACACTGCTGGAGCAAAGGGTATGCACAGTTTGATAACTTTTTGAGCATAGTTCCAAATTGCTCTCCAGAATGGCTGGATGTATTCACAATTTCACCAACAATGTATTAGTGTCCCTGTTTTCCCATATCCCCTCCAACATTCTGCATTATCTTTCCCTGCCATTCTAGCCTATCTGACCGGTGTGTAGTAGTATCTTGGAGCATCTTTTCATATGCCTAGAAATAGTTTCAATTTTTTTGTCTGAGAATTGTCTGTTTATATCCTTTGACCATTTATCAATTGGAGAATGGCTTGATTTCTTATAAATTAGAGTCAATTCTCTATAGATTTTGGAAATGAGGCCTTTATCAGAACCTTTGACTGTAAAAATGTTTTCTGAGTTTATTGCTTCCCTTCTAATCTTGTCTGCATTTGTTTTGTTTGTACAAAAACTTTTCAATTTGATATAATCAAAATTTTGTGATCAGTAATGATCTCTAGTTCTTCTTTGGTCATAAATTTGAAGAAGCAAAATTTAAGAGAAATTGTCAGCAAAAGATTCATAGCCTTGTTGCTCCAAAAAATGTAGAAAGAGGAATGGATACAACAGATACAAAAAGATATTGGATGACCAGGCCTGCCTCTCTCTATCGAAAGTTATTCAGAATAGTCTCTTTTTAGAGGGTCAGTTTTCTCATCCATAAAATAAAGGTGATATTATTTCACAGGATTGAGACAAGGAAAGCACTTTCTAAAATTTAAATGCTTACAGAAATGAAAATTATTGCAATTTATAATAACAAAGGGTAAACAAAGGGTAAATAGAAGAGTAAAGGGACATTAGAAGTGTCACAATGAGTAAGACCTACTGTCCATGCAACTGAAGATTTCTGTGGCCAAAAAAAAAATTCTACTTCCTTTCCCAGTGACAGAATTAGAGGAGATCAGATGCCAAGAATGCTGGTTAATGTTGGAAGTAGTCAAAGTAAGATTATTCTGCAATTCCAGTCATGGAATCACAAAGAAGCTCCCTGAAATTTTGGGAAGTTAACCAGAGAAAGACAAGAGATAAGAGTACTTGACTTGAAGTACTTGACCTTCCTTCATATTCCAGATCCCATACTTCCTACTGTACATTTCTATTCTCCTCACTGGATTATTGTGTGGATTAGATGATTTCTCAGATGCCTTCCAGCTCTAGATTCTAGGATCCTTTTAAATGAGTAAGAAAACCTTAAATCTCAAAGCAATTCAGGGTGCCCAGTCATTTTTCTTCCATCCTTTTTTTACATTAAATTCTTTCAATTAACAAAAATCCCACTCATCACCCCAAGTGAAAAACCAAACAAATATGCATAATCAAGCAAAACAAATTTCCACATTAGCCATGTGCAATATATGAAGATATACAGATAGACACTGATAGATGTCTCAATGTATCCCTTAGGTGGATCTTGTCTCCAAATCCAGCACTCTTTTCCCACTATATCACAAAGGTACAGATCTCTCATTCCAGCCATTTTACTCATTTTGTAGTTGAGTAAACTGAAGCTGAAGCTTAAAGAGCAAAGAAAGAGGGAAAAAAATCCACATGTACAAAATATTTATAGTAGCTCTTTTTGTGACATTAAAAAATTGAAAACTAAGAATGTATTCATCAACTGGGGAATATCCTGCAAGCTGTGATATATGAGTGTGAAAGAATACTATTATGCTAAAATAAATGACTGGGACAGTTTCAAAGAACCATGAGAAGACTTGTGTAAATGATTCAAAGTGAAATAAAGAGAATCTGGAGGACAATTACCATGATAACAACAACATCGTAAAAAAACAAACAACTTCAAAAGACTTAGGAATTTTGATGAACACAAACACCAACTTACAATTTCAGAGGACTAGGACCATGTCTCCTAGCTCTTCAAACTACAGTATATGGTCTCTCATCTCTTAAGGAAGATGGGGACCTCTAGTTCTAGATCCAAGTATCATGCTGTATTCAGGATTCTCAGCATTTCAGTCAACTCCATGAAATCAGCTATTGTTACATAACAGGAAAGGGGAGTGTAAAGTCTTGGGTATGTAGCTTACACACATTTTAGAAGCATCAGAATACTTACATCAATGGCAAAACAGCCACACAGAGCTGTCTATTGGCTGAGCTTTGATAAAAACAAAAAAATGAACCTCTGCTATATGCTGAGACCCTCTTTGGAGAGATGGAAAAAATATAAAGGAGATTTGTTTGATTTGCTCATCCTCACAACAGTCCCCAGACTCCTTGGATCTTGTAGTATATATTGGAAGGTCTTATTATTGGGTCATTTGATTCTTTCAGTTAGCTTGGTGAAAAATATATACCTGATTTAAATATTCTCCCCCTGACCTATATGGGTGTGCATACATACATTCACACATACACATCCTTTCCTTTTTTTCATCCCTTTCCCCCATTTTTTCCCTCTTTACCTTGCATCTGGGATCCTGAAATGTGTAGTAAAAAAAAAAAAAAAAAAAAAAAAAAAACACTAGGCTACTGTCCATTTGTTTCTATATATTGGTATATATGATCTATTCCACTAATAAATGTCTTTATTACTTAATCAATACTAAATTGATTTGGTAATTATTGTTTAGAGATGGGCCCCTTTCCTTCCCACTTAAAAAATTCTTGATATTCTTGATCTTTTGTACTTTCAAATAAATTTTTAGTTTTGTAGCTGTATGGAATAAACTTTTGGTAGTTTGGTATGGCACTGAAGAAATAAACATGCAGACAATTATTATTAATTTGCAGACAACTATTATGAATAAGCAATTTTTTCACAATTTTAGGCTTGTATTTCTAAAAATAAATGGATGTCAACATTTGTTATATCTGTTTGTTATATATTTAGGTCTATACTTTATTTTTGAATAGTTGTATTCATGTGTCTTGACAGATTCCCAAGTAGCTTATATATTCTGTAGTTATTTTAAATGGAATTCTTCTCTTACTACTAGGTTTTGTTGGGAATATAAAGAAATATTGATGACTTATGTAGATTTATTTTATATTCAGAAACTCTGCTTAAGTTTGGTTTCAAGTTATTTTTTAGTTGACTGGGTTTCTTATATATGTTATCATATCTGCAAAAAAAGTGATAATTTTGTTTTCTCCTTGTCTATGTTTAATTGCTTCAATTTCTTTTTCTTGTTTTATTGCCATAGTTAATATTTTTAGCACTGTGTCAAACAGTAATTGTGATAATGGATATATTTGTTTTAGTTTTAACTTTATTGGAAAGGCTGCTGGTTTATCTCCATTATAGATAATTTTGGCTTTTGGTTTTAGACACATACTACTTATCACACAGAGAAAAGTTCCATTTATTCTTGTCTACTAGTATTTTTTAAAAGGAATAAATGTCATACCTTGTCAAAAATCTTTTTTGCATCTATTAACGTAATCATGATTTTTGTTATCCTTGTTTTTTAATATATCCTGTAATATAGTTTTCCTACTATTGAATCAGATATTTGTAGTATAAACCCAACTTGGTTATAGTGTAAGATCTTTGTGATAAGTCTCTTTTCTAATATTTCATTAAATGTTTGCACTGAAATATTTATTAGGGATATTAGTGTATAGTTCCTTTTTTTTTTTTTTTTTTTTTTTTTCAATTTTGACTTTTCCTGGTTAGGTAGCAAGACCATATTTGTATCATACAAAAGAAAAAAATATTTAGGTCCCTTTCTTAAATTATTTTTTTCAAGCAGCTTATATAATGTCAGAATTAATCCTTTTTAAAATTTTTGATAGAATTTAATTATAAATTCATATGGAGCCAGAATTTTTTTTGAAACCACATTTATGACTTTCTCAGTTTCTTTTTTTCTGAATTTGGGATTGTTTAGACCCTCCATTTATTGTTCTATTAATCTAAGCATTTTACATATTTGTATGCAGGAATGGCATATAAATGAACAAAAGATTGTCTAATAATGTTCTTCTTTCTTCATTTATCATGAATTTAAGTATTTAGTTTTTTATAATGTCAATTTCCTCTTCCTTTAAAAAATCTAATTAGTTAATGAAGATCTATTTTTAGAAAAAACAACTTCTAATTTTGTTTATTAATTCAATGTTTGTTTTAACTTTCAATTAAAATATTTAATTTCTTTTAAATGTTTAGTGACATTTAGTGACCTATATGTATTCATCTTTACATATTTATGTATATAATGTTGTTTTGATATTATTTGATATTCTTTAACATAATGCACTTTTCCTATTTATCTCTTTTGATCAAGTGTATTTTTGCTGTTTTGTAATTTTACCATCCTTTAAAAAATTTCGATTGGAGTAAAATAGATTTGTCTCAGGTCTTTCTTTTTAACTCTATGCATGTTTCTGTTTCAAATGTGTTTCTCTGGGAGAGTGGGGGGAAGGGGACAATCATATTATTGGATTCTGCTTTTTTAATTCATTCTGCTACTCCAGATTTTATGAGTGAGTTTTACTCTATTTACATTCATAGTCATGATCATTAATAGTGTATTTTCCTCCACATTATTATCTTGTACCTTTTGCTCTTTCTGTTTTTTGCAGATTTACTTATCACAAATGATGTGGTCTTATTTTTTTTTCTTTCCTTTTAAATCCTTCATCATTCACCTTCTGTGGTTAGAATTTGTTTTGTTTAAACTAAATGCATACAAGATAATAACAATCTTGTTGTATTGCAATACAATCAATACAATACAATTACAATAAAATCAATAACAGGAAAAATATTTTTACATTCAAAGATGCAGATAAAGGCCTCATTTCTAAAATATATAGAGAATTTATTCAAATTCATAAGAAGTCAAGCCATTTTGCAATTGATAAATGGTCAAAGGGTATGAACAGACAATTTTCAGATGAAGAAATTGAAACCATTTCTTGTCATATGAAAATGTGCTCTAAACCACTATTGATCAGAGAAATGCAAATTAAGACAACTCTACACACCTCTCAGGTTGGCTAAATTGACAGGAAAGTAATGAAGAATGTTGGAGGGGATGTGGGAAAACTGGAACACTACTACATTGTTGATGGAATTGTGAACTGATACAACCATTCTGGGGATTAATTTGCAATTATGCTCAAAGGGCTATCAAAATGTGCACACCTTTTGATCCAGCAGTGTTTCTACTGGGATTATATTTCAAAGAAATCTTAAAGGAGGGAAAGAGACCCACACGTGCAAAAATGTTTGTGTCAGTCCTTTTTGTAATGGCAAGAAACTGGAAACTGAATGAAGGTCCATGAGTTAGAGAATGGCTGAATAAGTTATAGCATATGATTGTTATGGAATATTATTGTTCTATAAGAAACAATAAGCCAGATGATTTCAGGGAGCCCTGGAGAGAATTACATGAACTGATGCTAAGTGAAATGAGCAGAACCAGGAGATCATTATACATGGCAACAACAAGATTATATGATGATCAATTCTGAGACATGTCTCTTTTCCTTAATGAGGTGATTCAAAGAAGTTCCAATGATGTGATGAAGAGAGCCAACTGCACTCAGAAAAGGGACAATGGGAACTGATTTTGGGTGACAACATAGCATTTTCACTCTTTTTGTTGTTGTTTGCTTGCATTTCATTATCTTTCTCATTTTTTTCTTTTTTGATCTGATATTTTTTGTGCAGCAAGATAATTGTATAAATATGTATGCATATATTGAATTTAACATATATTTTACCATGTTTAATATATACTGGATTAGTAGCCATCTAGGGGAGGGGGAGGAGAGAAGAGGGGGAATTGGAACACAAGGTTTTGCAAGAGTCAGTGTTGAGAAATTATTCACACATATGTTTTGAAAATGAAAAGCTTTAATAAAACAAAATTTCTGAATAACAAATAAAAAAGAATTTGTAACTAATCTCTCTTTGAATCTATACTCTCTTATTAATTCTCCATTTTTCACTTTTTCTTTTCCTCCTGTTTTCCTCTTGAGGGAATTGTTTTTCTGCACCTATCTATGTGTAGACATATTCTTTCCTCTTTTGATCATTTAAGATGAAAGTAAGGTTTAAGAGTTACTAATTTCACACATGCACACACATAAGCATGCACAGGCACATGTACACTCTCTCTCTCTCTCTCTCTCTCTCTCTCTCTCTCTCTCTCTCTGTCTCTCTCTGTCTCTTCCTCTCCTTGCTGTTTATATAGTTTTCTACTTGCAAACCTTAATTATATGAGAATTTTTCTTCTCTTTTTTCTGTAGCATATGCATTTTATTTTAAATATGTCCAATGAAAAGGCCAAAGCCACATAGAAACTTTGAAATGCATAGACAGAACTGTATGCACAGCACTAGTAATTTAGATTTGATACATTCTGCTTCTGATCTCCTGTCCTTCTTCATCTTCTCTTGTTCAAAGAGAAGTTTGTTCTTCTTTTAATAAATACATTTATTGCACAAGAATTTATAATTTGTTAATTCAAATATCCTCCCCAATCAAGAAATTTTTTTAAAAAAGAAAAAATCTCATTAAAACATACAGTTAATATTGTAGTTTCTCAGGTCTTGAATGTTTTCCTTCTAGATTCTTATAGTGCTTTTTTTTTTCTTTGACTTGGAAGCTCTAGATTTTAACTGCTACTCCCAGAAGTATTCATTTTGGGGAATCTTTTGGTAGGTTTCCAGTAGATTTTATTTTCATTTTGCCACTAATTCTAAGCAATGTGAGCAGTTTTCTTTGGTGATTTCCCAGGGTTCTATTTTGTTTTCTTTTTAGTAGTTCTATGATTCTTTTTTTAAAATTGTAATAGCTTTTTATTTACAAGTTATGTGCATGGGTAATTTTACAGCATTAACAATTGTCAAACCTTTTGTTCCAATTTTTCCCCTCCTTCTCCCTGCCCCCCCCCCCGCCTCCTAGATGGCAGAATGACCAATACATGTTAAATATATTAGACGATAAATTAAATACAAAATAAGTATACATCTCCAAACAATTATTTCGCTGAACAGAAAGAATCAGACTCTGAAATATTGTACAGTTAGCCTGTGAAAGAAATCAAAAATGCAGGCAGGCAAAAATATAGGGATTGGGAATTCGATGTAATGGTTCTTAGTCATCTCCCAGAGTTCTTTTGGTGGGTGTAGCTGGTTCAATTCGTTATTGCTCCATTAAAACTGATTTGGTTCATCTCATTGATGAAGATGGCCAGGTCCATCAGAATTGATCATCAGATAGTATTGTTGTTGAAGTATATAATGATCTCCTGTTCCTGCTCATTTCACTCAGCATCAGTTCATGTAAGTCTCTCCAGGCCTTTCTGAAATTATCCTGTTGGTCATTTCTTACCGAACAATAATATTCCATGTTATTCATATACCACAATTTATTCAACCATTCTCCAATTGATGGCCATCTGTACTCATTTTCCAGTTTCTGGCAACTGCAAAGAGGGCTGCCACAAACATTTTGGCACATACAGGTCCCTTTCCCTTCTTTAAGATCTCTTTGAGATATCAGCCCAGTAGTAACACTGCTGGATCAAAGCGTATGCACAGTTTGATAACTTTTTGAGCATAGTTCCAAATTGCTCTCTAGAACGACTGGATGTATTCATAATTCCACCAGCAATGTATTAGTGTCCTGTTTCCCACATCCCCTCCAACATTCCACATTATTTTCCCCTGTCATTCTAGCCAGTCTGACAGGTGTAGTGGTATCTCAGAGTTATCTTAATTTGCATTTCTCTGATTAATAATGACTTGGAGCATCTTTACATATGCCTAGAAATAGTTTTAATTTCTTCATCTGAGAATTGTCTGTTTATATCCTTTGACCATTTATCAATTGGAGAATGGCTTATTTCTTATAAATTAGAGACAATTCTCTATAGATTTTGGAAATGAGGCCTTTATCAAAACCTTTGACTGTAAAAATGTTTTCCCAATTTATTGCTTCCCTTCTAATCTTGTCTCCATTAGTTTTGTTTATACAAAAACTTTTCAATTTGATATAATCAAAATTTTCTATTTTGTGTTCATCTTTTGTGTTCATCTAGTTCTTCTTTGGTCATAAATTCCTTCCTCTTCCACAGGTCTGAGAGGTAAACTATCCTATGTTCCTCTGATTTATTTGTAATCTCATTCTTTATGCCTAGGTCATGAACCCATTTTGACCTTATCTTGGTATACAGTGTTAAGTGTGGGTCAATGCCTAGTTTCTGTCATATTAGTTTTCAATTTTCCCAGCAATTTTTGTCAAACAGTGAGTTCTTATCCCAAAAGCTGGGGTCTTTGGGTTTGTCAAACACTAGAGTATTAAAGTTATTAGCTGTTTTGTCCTTTGAATTTAACCTATTCCACTGATCAACTAATCTATTTACCAATACCAAATGGTTTTGGTGATCACTGCTTTATAATATAATTTTAGATCTGGTACAGGTAGGCCAACTTCATTTGATTTTTTTCATTAATTCCCTTGATATTCTTGACCTTTTGTTTTTCCATATGAACTTTGTTATTTTTTCTAGGTCATTAAAATAGTTTTTTGGGAGTCTGATTAGTATAGCGTTAAACAAATAGATTAGTTTAGGTAAGTAATATTGTCATCTTTATTATATTTTCTCGCCCTATCCAAGAGCATTTAATATTTTTCCAAAAGGTTAGATCAGACTTTGTGTGGAAAGTATTTTATAGTTTTGCTCATAAAGCTTCTGATTTTCTCTTGGCAGATAGATTCCTAAGTATTTTATACTATCAGTAGTTACTTTAAATGGAATTTCACTTTGTAACTCTGAGTGTTGGATTCTGTTAGTGATATATGAGAATGCTGATGACTTATGTGGATTTATTTTGTATCCTCCAACTTTGCTAAAGGTGACATATATATACACACACATACATACACACACACATACCAGGGATTTTCTCTTGAATGACTAAAAATCCAAATCTTTATGAAAAGTAGGGGTAGCCATCCTGATCTCAGATCAAGCAAAAGCAAAAATTGATCTAATTAAAAGCGATAAGCAAGGAAACTATATCTTGCTAAGGGGTACTATAGATAATGAAACAATATCAATATTAAGCATATGCACGAAGTGGTGTAACACCTAAATTCCTAAAGGAGAAGTTAAGAGAGTTGCTAGAAAAATAGAAAGCAAAACTATAATAGTGGAGATGCCAACATTGCTCTCTCAAAACTAGATATATTAAACCACAAAATAAATAAAAAAGAAGTTAAAGAGGTCAAATAGAATACTAGAAAAACTAGATGATAGATCTTTGGAGAAAATTGATTGGAGACAGAAAGGAGTATACTTTCTTCTCAGCAGTTCATGGAACCTATACAAAAATTGACCACATATTAGAACATAAAGACCTCAAAATCAAATGCAGAAAGACAGAAATAATAAATGCATTTTTTTCAGATCATGATGCAATAAAAATTACATTCAATAAAGGGCCAGGGGAAAATAGACCAAAAAGCAATTGGAAACTAAATAACCTCTTCCTAAACAATGAATGGGTGAAACAGCAAATGAGAGACACAATCAATAATTTTATCCAAGAGAATGATAATAATGAGACAACATACCAAAATTTATGGGATGCAGCCAAATCAATAAGGAGAAATTGTATATCTCTAGAAGCTTACTTCCATAAAAGAGAGAAAGAGAAAATCAATAAATTGAGCTTATATCTAAAAAGCTAGGAAAAAAAATTAAAACCCCCAATCAAATGCCAAACTTGAAATTCTAGAAATAAAAGGAGAAATCAATAAAATTGAAAATAAAAAAACTATTGAAATAATAGGTAAAATTAAAGTTGGTTTTATGATAAAACCAATAAAATAGATAAGCCTTTAGTTAATTTGATTAGAAAAAGGAGAGAGGAAAATCAAATTGTTAGTTTCAAAAATGAAAAAAGAGAACTATCCACAATAAAGAGGAAACTAGAGCAATTATCAGGAGTTACTTTGCCCAACTTTATGACAATAAATTTGACAACCTAACTGAAATGGACTAATACCTACAAAATATAGATTGCCAAGATTAATGGAAGAGGAAATAAATTATATAAACAGTTCCATTTTAGAAAAAGAAATAGAATAAGCTATTAGTCAAATCCCTAAGAAAAAATCCCCAGGACCAGATGAATTTATATGTGAATTCTACCAAAGATTTAAAGAACAATTAACTCTAATACTATATAAAGTATTTTTTTAAATAGGAAATGAAGAACTCCTACCAAATTCCTTTAATCAGGTAGGATAAAAACTGAAAAAGAAAATTATAGACCAATTTCCCTAATGAATATTGATGCAAAAATCTTAAATAAAATATTAGCAAAGAGATTACAAATAATCATCCCCAGAATAATACAGCATAACCAAGTAGGATTTATACTAGGAATGCAGGGTTGGTTCAATATTAGAAAAACTATTAGCATAATTGACTATATCAATAACCAAATTAACAAAAACCATATGATGATTCCAATAGATGCAGAAAAAGCATTTGATGAAATCCAACATGCATTCCTAATAAAAACACTTGAGAGGATAGGAATAAATGGACTTTTCCTTAAAGTAGTCAGGAGCATATATTTAAAACTGTCAGTAAGCATCATATGTAATGGGGATAAACTGGAGCCATTCCCAGTAAGATCAGGAGTAAAACAAGGTTGCCCACTATCACCATTACTATTCAATATTGTATTACAAATGCTAACCTCTGCAATAAAAGTTGAGAAAGAGATTAAAGGAATTAGAGTAGGTAATGAGGAAACCAAACTATCACTCTTTGCAGATGATATAATGGTATACTTAGAGAACCCCAGAGAATCAACTAAAAAGCTATTAGAATTAATTCACATATATATTATATATTATTAATTCACATCAAAAATATTATTTTACCCAATTCCTTTATGATTTTCATTAAATGGACAACTATTTGGAATATAGAAAGAAGTGATATATAAAATCAAGGCTGGAAAATTTCATGAGATTTAATCAGGAAATCAATGGATTCCATTGATTGGAATTGTTGCAATAGATATAAAAGTGTATTTTCCTTTGTTGAATACTGCACCTAATTTTTCATTCTTTGTTCCATTTGTAGTAACTTTGATTTGTAATTGATTAGACTGAAATGAAAAGAGGTTGAAAATGACAAAGTATAAATGGTTAAATTACATTCAGAAAAGGTACTGTATGGAAGACAAGACCAGCAAAAAATAAAGTTCATATAGAGGAAGAAAATTCCTTATGAAGCATCCCGTGCTCAGGAAGGTATCCTTTATTCTAGCATGAAAATAGGGGAAGATAGTAAAGTGCCAGGGTACCTAATGAATTAATGTAACCATTCTACATTGAAGACCTGAAACTGGGTCTCTTTATAGAACATATCAAAAAGGTGTTCAAAGAATACAAGAAAACAATATATAAACAGACCATTGAAGCAAGCATTTAGCATTATCATCAAACCAGAGCTTTTCTCTTGAATGAACAAAAATCTAAATCCTTATAGAATGTATTTTTTAACAAAATGAAAACAAATCAAGTAAAATCAAACAAAGGTGAAAAATCCTTATTGAACATATCCCAGAAATGTTCAAAGCCTCAAAAAAAAAAAAAAAAAAAAAAAGCAATATTGAAAAGAGTCATTGAAACAAAAACATAGAATTATCATCAAACCAGGGCCTTTCTATTGAGGGACTAAAAGTCTGAATCCTAATGGAATATGTTGTTTCAAAAATGAAAGAAAGTTGAAAAAATCATAAGAAAGAAAATAAAATGTAGAGACCTATTTAAAGTTTGCAAAATGTGACTTAGAAGTGTTGCACATATATTATGTGCTCTTATTTAACTTAATTTTTTTTTACATTTTCATTAAATGATAAACTCTTCAGAAATGAAAAAAGTGATACAAGAAACAGAGCTGGCAAATTTCATGGCAATCCTTATGAATTGTATGAATTCCATTAATTGGAATCTCTGAAATTCATTGAATTGTGGATTTTCCTTGAATAACTACTGCACCTAAACATTCATTCTCTGTTCCATTTGAAGCTAATTTAGTTTGCATGTGATTTTATTTGAACATAAAGAGGTCCAGTTGCAAAAAATTATATCCTAAACAGGTATACTTTAGGAAACAAAATTGGTGAGAAGAGATGACACAATGAGAAGATGAGTTTTCATGGAGGTGAAAAATCTTCTTCTAAAACATCCCATCTTTAGTATCCTTTATTCTAGCTTGCAAGTAGAGAGACATAGATAAGTGCCATGCTTCTAATGAATAAATCTAAATATGCTTCTACCTTACAAACATGATCTCCTTATTGAATATATCCCAATGGTGTTCAAACCCCCCCCAAAAAAAAAGCAATATTGAAAATGATTATTGAAGCAAACATTAACAATTATAATCAGACCATGGCCTTGCTCTTGATTGACTAAAAGACTAAATCCTAATGAAATATGTTGTTTCAACATGAACAATATAAATAAACATCAAGTAAAATGAAAGAAACTTGGTAAGATAAAAATGAAATTTCAAGATCCTATTTAATGTTTGCATAATATGACATAAAAGTCTCCCACATATAATCTTTGCTGTTATTTCACTTAATTTTTTTTAGATTTTCATTAAATGACAAACTCTTTGGGTAATGATAAAAAGTTATATAAGAAATCGAGCTGGCAACTTTCATCAGAATCCTTATGATTGGTATGAATTCCATGAACTGGAATTTTTGCAATTCATTGAATTGTGGAATTTTCTTGTATGAGAAATAGATCCAGACTTTCATTCTCTTTCATTTACAGCTGACTTGGTTTGCACATGATTATATTTGAACATAAAGAAGGCCACAAAGAGAAGATGGAGTTTTCATGATGGTGCACAAATTCGTTCTAAAACATCCCTTGCCTGAGCATGCAAGTAGAGTCCAATTGAAAAAATTACTTCCTAAACAGATATGCTTTAGGAAACAAAACCAATGAGGGGAAAAACCAGATAAGGAAAAGGGGAGAAGATTGAGTTTTTAATGTAGCTGCATACACTCCTTCTAAAACATCCGGTGCTCAGTAACCATTATTTTAGTGTACAAGTAGAGGGATATAATGAAGTGCCATGTTGCCTAAAGAAAAAAAGCAGCATAACCATTCTGTATTGCAAATGTGAACTCATTGTTTTATATATACCAAAGGTATTCAAAGCATGCAAAAAATGCAACATTGAAAACAGTCATTGAAGCAAACACTTAGAATTACCATCAAACCAGACCCAATCACTTGATTGAGTAAAACACTGAATTCTAATGGAATATGTCTTTTCAACATGAACAACATGAGTTAATACCAAGTAAAAGGAAAGAAATTTAGAAAAGATTGTAAGATAGAAAATCAAATATCAAGATCCTATTTAATGTTTGCATAATACGTCTAAGTGTTACACACATATAATCTTTGTTATTATTTCACAATTTTTTTTTTTTGGATTTTCATTGAATGACAAAGACTTTGGGTAAAGATAGAAAGTTATATAATAAAGTGAGCTGGCAAAATTCATAGGAATCCTTATGCACTGTATGAATTCCATTAATTAGAATCTTTGCAATTCATCGAATTGTGGATTTTTCTTAAATGAGTACTACACCTAAACTTTCATTTTCTGTTCCATTTGCAGCTAACTTGGTTTGCACATATTTGAATATAAAGAAGTCCAATTGGAAAAATTATTTCCTAAGCAGGTACTCTTTAGGAAACAAAAGTGATAAAGAAGTAGATAGAAAAAAGGGGAGAAGATCGAGTTTTCATGGAGGTACATATATTCCTTCTATAACATCCCGTGCTCAGTATCCTTTATTTTAGAGGGACATAGTAAAGTACCATGTTTCCTAAAGAATAAAAGTAGTTCAAAGCATTATATATAGTAAATGTAATCTCATTGTTGAACATATACCAAAGGTGTTCAAAGTCTCAAAAAAAAAAAATTATTGAAAATGGTCACTGAAGCAAACATTTAGAATTATCATCAAACCAAGGCCTTTCTCTTGATTTACTAACAGCGTGAATCCTAATGGTATATGTTTTTCCAATATGAACTATATGAGTTCATATCAAGTGAAAGAAAGTTGAAATGATGGTAAGACACAAAATGAAATTTCGAGATCCCATTTAATGTTTGCTAATATGACTTAGAAGTGTTACACTTATTATCTGTGCTGTTGTTTCACTTAATTTTTTTTAGATTTTTATTAAATGACAAATTTTTTGGGTAATGATAAAAAGTTATATAAGAAAGCAAGCTGGCAAATTTCATGTGAATCCTTATCCATTTTATGAATTCCATTAATGAAAATCTTTGCAATTCATTCAATTGTGGGTTTTTCTTGAATGACTATTGTAAGCAAACATTCATTCTCTTTTCTGTTTACAGTAAACTTACTTTGCACATGATTATGTTTTTTATTATGGCTTTTTATTTACAAGACATATACATGGGTAATATTTTAGCATTGACCCTTGCAAAACCTTCTGTTCCAACTTTCCCTCTCCTTTCCTTCCTCCCCTCCCCCAGATGGCAGATAGACCAATATATGTTAAATATGTTAAAATGTATGTTAAATACAATATATGTATACATATCCATACAGTTATGTTGCTGCACAAGAAATATCAGACTTGGAAAAAAAGTAAAAATAACCTGAGAAGAAAATCAAAAATGCAAATGGAAAAAAAGAGAGGGATGGGAAATGCCATGTTGTGGTTCACACTCATTTCCCATAGTTTTATGGCTGGGTATAGCTGATTTTCTTTATCAGTGAACAAATGGAACTGGTTTGGTTCATCTTTTTGTTGAAGAGAGATATGTCCAAAGAAAATGCTCAGTTTTGCTGGGTAGTTTATTCTTGGCTGCAGTACAAGTTCTTTTGCTTTTTGGAATATCAGATACCAGGCCCTTCAATCCTTTAATGTAGGAGCAGCTACATCCTGCGTGATCCTTAATTATGGCTCTTCAATATTTGAATTGGTTTTCGTTTTTGTTTTTGTTTTTGTTTTTTGGCTACAAGTAATATTTTTCACTTAGTCTGATTGTTCTGAAATTTAGCCACAATATTCCTTGAAGTTTTTATTTTAGGGTCTCTTTCAGAAGGTGTTTGATGAATTCTTTCAATGCCTATTTTACTTTCTGATTCTATGACATCTGGGCAGTTCTTTTTGATGATTTCCTATAAAATAGTGTATGGACTCTTTTTTCATCATAATTTTCAGGGAGTCCAATAATCCTCAGATTATCTTCCTAGATCTATTTTCCAGGTCTGCTGTTTTTCTAAGAAGATATTTAACATTTTTTCTATTTTTTTTTTCATTTTTGGGGGGGTTTTACTTGACTGATTCTTGATGTCTCAATGAATCATTCATTTCTATTTGTTCAGTTCTGAGTTTTAATGAGTTTTCATCATGACTTTTTTTTTTTTTTTACTTCTTTTTGTATATGTCCAATTGAGTTTTTAAATGGGTTGTTTTGCTCTGTGGAATTTTTTTCCATTTCACTATTTTTTTTTAACTGAGTTATTTTCTTTTTCCAATTCACAAATCCTACTTTCCTGGGAGTTCTTTATCTTTTCCAATTCACAAATTCTGTTTCCCTGGGAGTTCTTTACCTTTTCCAATTCACATTTCAGGAAATTGTTTTCTTTTTCCACTTTATCAAATTTTTCTTTTAGTGAATTATATGCCTTTTCAGTACTCTCTTGCAGAGCTTCTCTTTCCTTTCCCCATTTTTCTTCTAGCTCTCTTTTAAGATCTTTTATAATTTCTTCTGGGAGAGCCTTGTGTGATGGGGACCAGTTACATCCCCCTTTGAGGTTTTGTCTGTAGACTGTCTGTTATTAGTCTCCTTGGGGTTGGAAACCTGCTGTCTTTCAGGATAGAAGCTATCTATAGTTAGAGTTTGCTTGGCTTTTTTACTAATTTTTTTTTAAAGCCCTTAGGTTCTACCGTCAGGGATGATTGATTTAATCTTACAACAAATAATGGTTTCCTAGTGATATAATGATTGGTTTATACTCAGTATAGAGCATTTTCAGCTAGATTCAGAGACAGATTCATTCCATCATCCATCTTTGTAGTGGCTGAAGACTGAAGCACAAGCCTTTGGACTCAGAGTCAGATTCATTCACTCTATCTCATACCACTGTGGTGGCAGGCCTGTCCTACTTAGCTTCTCCACTAAAACTAAGGCTCCAGAAGGCCTTTAAGAAAGCTAACTAGGTCCCAGGAAAAGAGACAAGACTCTGAAAGAGATAATAAAAGATTTGGATTTTAATACCTGGCTACTCTTATGGTGATTGCTCGAACCGAAATGAAGGGTGCCTCAGAGACACCAAGAAAACCAAATCAGAGAACATTATATCCGAATGTGGGACTAAGAACCTTCATCTATGACCT
Source organism: Antechinus flavipes (assembly GCF_016432865.1). Lineage (NCBI taxonomy): Eukaryota > Metazoa > Chordata > Mammalia > Dasyuromorphia > Dasyuridae > Antechinus > Antechinus flavipes. The sequence continues at coordinate 357,782,163 of NC_067399.1, read as the reverse complement.
AGAAATTAGGGTGAATACAAAAAAGAAAGTTTGTAAAGGACTAAACTAGTGCTTCAGCTTAAATGGGACAAATGTTTAGAAAGGGGATTTCTCCACCACAAGGAAAATGTGTCGAAAGCTTGGTTAGACTGATAAAGAATCAAGGTTTGATTATGACTTGGAAGCAGATCATTGAACTTTTAGAAACAGTACAGTACACATCTCTTTGGTTCTCTAAGGAAAAATAATTGGATCCAGACACATGGAAATTAGTAGGAGAGCAACTAGGTGAATACTACAATGATAATGGACCTGACTCAATTTCTAAAGAAACATTTTATACATAGAAGTTAATATAACTGGCTTTAAGAAATTATATAAATATTAAAATAAGAAAAAATAAGAAAGAGCAGGAGGGGGAGAATACAGACAAACTAGGTCAAAAGAATGAAGAATTAGACAAAAATGGAGTTAAGCACAATTCTGATGAAATTAAGGAATGTGATGCTTCGCAGCAGGAACCATAAGGACATTCCCCATTCCTTGACCTACCTCCTTCAATTAACCCTTCATGGATGGAGGAAGAAGGAGGAGAGGGAGGGGCAGTGACACAATCAGCACTATCTATGAAGCAGCCTATGACAAGATTACAAAAGTCATTAGTAAAAGCTAAAAAAGGACAGGGTACATCTGATTTGATAAATGCATACCCTGTTATTGAAGATTTTGATTCTTCAGGTCAAGAAAGGAGAAGATACACTCTTTTTGATCTGGAAAAAACCAAGGTTTTGAAAAAGGGTTACACTCTTTATGGGGAATTATTAGAGAATTTGGTTTATGAAATCTTAACCCCTAGTGACTGGAAATCTATATAGCATTTTAAAACATGGAAAAAACTTGTGGCTTTCGGAGTATAGTGAACTATACAGGATACAAGCCCAATGCAATAAGCACCTTTGACCAACTAGAAGGTAAAGGTCAGTATGCAGATGCTTTAGCATAGATTAATTACCCCATAGTAGCATATGAGCAAATTGCTGCTGCTGTTATATAAAAGCCTGGGGCTCCCTCCCAGGACAAAAAATTGATTTTGTGTGCATCAAAATTGTACATAAGATGGCTTATTCATGACATTGCACTCATTACAGGACAGGAAGTAATGCCTAAAATTTAATTACTACAATTCCTTCTTTTATAAAAACCCAAGAATGCCTTTGCTGGAATTTGAATTTTTCAAACGAAAACATGATCACACGAAACACTTTCAAAAAGAGTAAGACTAAACTCAATAGACAGGAAAACACAATAAGAGGAATTGATGCTTAGAAAAGGAACAATTGCAAGATTACTATGCAAGATCATTGATTCCATGAAAAATGAGTCCTGTTGAGAAACCTCTGATCTATCTTTAAAGATAAGATAATGCCGTGCACAGGGAGAGTTAATTTTACGCAAATAAGCTAGAATTGACATAAGTATCTATAGTCACTAAAGTCACTAAAGAAACAATGCAAAAACCACCAATTTATTACTTGTGTCTACTAAGATAAACCAAAGGATGGCAAAGACAATGATGGATGTAAGGACATGAAAAAGAGAAAAATCACTTCAGCTTCAGATATATCTGGCCAGATAGTTTATATTAATTCCTTTGTATTCAGGTTTTCCTATCATTGTTGAATTCGATTTGATCATTCTTATGCAAGGAAAAATGCTTTCTTATGCTCAAAAAGTTCGATTGTGAATGCATCAAAATCTTACATAAGATGGCTTATTCATTTACATTGCACTCATTACAGGACAGAAAGGAATGCCTAAAATTTAATGACTACAATTCTTTATTTTATAAAAACCCAAGAAAGCATTTGCTGGAAGTATTAAGTTTGTGTAAATTTAAAACTCATTGCACACAGCATTACCTTCTCTATATTTAAAAGTAGATCAAGGGTTGCTACGATGCCCACGTTTCCAGTGGAATTCGTGAAGTTTCAGAGAAATCTGCACTTGGTACTTCTTTCCTGATCAATATAATGAAACCACAAATTGTTTTGTCTCATTTGCATTTCAATGCATTCATCACTGTTTTTGCTTTCCTTTAACTGTGTACACACACTTAAAACAGAGGAATAAGTTGAGTCCATCATCTTTTCTTTTACAGGCAAAATCCTTCAAAACCCCATTTTATTATACCTTTCCATTCTGGTAGTTATAATTTGGGGTTTTCTGCTTGTTTTTAGCACATTTTGGGACCTTAGCGCTACTGGTCCATTCTATCATATTGGCCAAAATTGAACATGCAGTCTAAGCATCAATTAAGCTTCCTATTACCTTTTCACCTATTGCGTTTCTGAGTATAGATTTAATTGCTTTACAATGAGCTGTGTTTAATCTTATTTTCGTTGGAATATTCCACTTCAAGGAAATGCATTCTGACATTTCTATGAAGGAAACTAGTGTATTCCCTCAAGGTCCCATGTTTCCAGGGAAATTAGTGATGTTCCAGAGAAATCTGCACTTGGTACTTCTTTCTTGATCAATATAATGGAACCACAAAATGTTTATTCTCATTTGAATTAAGATTCATTCTTCATTGTTTTTGCTTTCCTTTATTTTAACTTTGTATACACACTTGAACGAATGAAGAAGTTGAGTAATCATCCATCATTTTTTCTTTTGCTAGCAATGTCCTTGAAGATTCCATTTTATTATATAAGTATTGCAATGATTCCATAATGGTAGTCTTGATTTGGCAGTTTCTTATTTCTTGTGCATTTCGGAACCTTGGAGCTATTGGTCCATTCAATCATATTTATTACTTGTGTCAACCAAGTTAAACCAAAGGATAGCAAAGATAATGACAGATGTCAGGACATGAAAAAGAGAAAAACCACTTCATGCTTCAGATGTATCTGTCCAGAAAGTTTGCATCAACTGCTTTGTATTCAGGTTTTCCTATCATATTTGCACAAATTTAACATTCAGTGAATACTGCATTTTGTTCTCTGTAATTAAAAATATATAAAAGGTGGCTGAGTGGCCCATGTTTTCTAGTGGAATTAGTGAAGCACCAGAGAAATCTTCCAGTTCCTCCCTTTCCAAGCATCAATGTCACTTCTTACAAGCTCCTTACCTTTTGTGTTTCCTCTCAGTATACATTTAATTTGTTTACCATGAGTTCCGCATGACCTTATTTTCCTTGAAATAATCCCCTTCAAGGAAATGCATGCTAAAGTTTTGAATAAGGAACATAGTGTATTTCTTCAAGTTTGGGCAATGTGCTGTGTCATGATGTGATTCCAATGGAATAAATGGTAGCAATTGCTGTAGGATTTGGATAACCTCACAACTGTCCTTTTTTCATTGGAAGGCATTTTTGCTAGGGGAAAAAAGTTCAAATTGAATGGCTATCTGTTAGGAAAACCTCAATATACTGCACTTGGTACTTCTTTCCTGCACAATATAATGGAACCACAAGTTGTTTTGTCTCATTTGCATTTCAATGCATTTGTCATTGTTTTTGCTTTCCTTTATTTTAACTATACACACACTTGAAACTAATGAATAAGTTGCATAATGGTCCTCTATCGTCTTGTGCCTCTAGAAGAGGTACTGTCATAATCTGTGCTATTATTTAACTTCATGTTATTTAGATTTTCATTAAATGACAAACTCTTTGGGTTATGACAAAGAACTTATATAAGAAAGCAAGCTGGCAAATTTCATAAAAATCCTTGTGCAAGGATTCCATTAATGGGAATCTTTGCATTTCATCGAATTGTGGATTTTTCTTGAATGAGTACTGCACCTAAACTTTCATTTTCTGTTCCATTTATAGCTAACTTCATTTGCATGTGATTATAAACATGAACATAAAGAAGTCCAACTGGGAAAATGATTTCCCAAACAGGAACACTTTAGGAAACAAAAGTGATGAGAAGTAGGTGGGAAAAAAGGGAGGAAGAATGAATTTTCATGAAGGTGCATACACTCCTAAAACATCCCAGGCTCAGTGTCCTTTTTTTAGAGTGCAAATAGAGGGACAATAATAAACAGCCGTGTTTCCTCAAAAATAAAATACTGCAAGCATTGTATATAGCAAATGTAACCTCATTGTTAAACATACACTATAGGTATTCAAAGCCTCAAAAAAAAAAAAAAAAAAAAAAAAAAGCAATATTGAAAATGGTCATTGAAGCAAACACTTAAAATTATCCTCAAACTAGGGCCTTTCTCTTGATTGGTTTTAGCATGAATCCTAATAGAATATGTTATTTCAGCATGAACTATATGAGTTCATATCAAGTAAAATGAAATAAAGTTGAAATGACGGTAAGATACAAAATGAAAATTTGAGATCCCATTTTATGTTTGCTAATATGACTTAGATGAGTTACACTTATAATCTATGCTGTTATTTCACTTAATTTTTTTTTCATTTTCATTAAGTGACAAAATCTTTGATAATGATAAAAAAAAAACTTATATAAGAAAGAGAGGTGGAAAATTTAATGTGAATCCTTATCCAAGCTATGAATTCCATACACTTAATCAAACAAAAGCGATGAGAAGTAGATGGACAAAAAATGAGAAGCTCGCGTTTTCATGGAGGTGCATACATTCCTTCTAAAACATCTTGTACTCAGTATCCTATATTTTAGCATGCAAGTGGAGGGATATATTGAAGTGCCATGTTTCCTAATGAATAAAAGCAGTATAAGCATTCTATATTGCAAAAGTGATCACATTGTTGAGCATATCTCAAAAGTGTTCAAAGTCTCAAAGAAAAGCAATGTTGAAAATGGTCATTCAAGCAAACACTTAGAATTATCATCAAACCAGGGCCCTTCTCTTGATTATCTAAAAGAATGAATCCTAATAGAATATATTGTTTCAACATGAACGATATGAGTTCATATGAAGTAAAAATGAAAGAATGCTGAAATGATGGTAAGATATAAAATGTAATTTTGAGATCTTATTTTATGTTTGCTAATATGACTTAGAAGATTTACACTTATAGTGGGTGCTGTTATTTCACTTAACATTTGTTAGATTTTCATCAAATGAGAAAGACTTTGGGTAATGACAAAAAGTTATATAACAAAGCAAGCTGGTGAAATTCGTGGGAATCCTTATGCATTTTATGGATTCCATTAATTGGAATCTTTGCAATTCATCAAATTGTGAGGTTTTTGTTGAATGAGTACTGCAGCTAAACTTTCTTTTTCTATTCCATTTGCAGTTTACTTGGTTTGCACATGATTATATTTGAACATAAAGTCCAACTGGAAAAATTACTCCTCAAAGAGTAATGCTTTAGGAAACAAAAGTGATGAGAAGTAGATGGAGAATAGGAGAGAAGATCGAATTTTCATGGAAGTGCATACATTCCTTTTAAAACATCCAATGCTTAGTATCCTTTATTTTAGTGTGTAAATAGAAGGATATAGTGATGTGCCATGGTTCCTTATGAATAAAAGCAGCGTAAGTCTGCTTTACTGCAAACCTGATCTCATTGTTGAACAAATCCCAAAGGTGTTCAAAAGCTCAAAAAAAAAAAAAAAAGCAACATTGAAAATGGTCATCGAAGCAAACACTTATAATTATCATCAAACAAGGGCCCTTCTCTTGATTGATGAAAAGCATGAATCCTAATGGAATATGTTGCTTCATGAACTATATGAGTTCATATCAAGTAAAATGAAAGAAAGTTGAAATGATGGTAAGATACAAAGTGAAATTTTGAGATCCCATTGTATTTTTGCTAATATGTCTTAGAATATTTACACTTATAATGAGTGCTGTTTATTTTCACTTAACGTTTTTTAGATTTTCATTAAGTGACAAACCCTTTGGGTAATGATAAAAACTTATATAAGAAAGCAAGCTGGCAAATTCCATGAGAATCTTTATGCAAGATATGAATTCCATTAATGAAAATCTTTGCATTTCATCTAATTGTGGATTTTTCTTGAATGAGTACTGCACCTAAACTTTCATTTTCTGTTCTATTTGGAGCTAACTTCCTTTGCACATGATTATATTTGAACATAAAGAATGCCAATTGGGAAAATTACTTCCCAAACAGGTACACTTTAGGAAACAAAAGCAATGAGAAGTAGATGGGAAAAAGGGAGGAAAAATGAATTTTCATGGAGGTGCATTCACTCCTTCTAAAACATCCTTGGCTCAATATCCCTTTTTTTTAGGATACAAATAGAGGGACACAGTAAACTGCCATGTTTCCTAAAGAATAAAAGTAGTGCAAGCATTGTATATAACAAATGTAACCTCATTGTTGAACATGTACCATAGGTGTTCAAAGCCTCAAAATTAAAAAAAAAAAAAGCAATATTGAAAATGGTCATTGAAGCAAACACTTAGAATTATCATCAAACCAGGGCCTTTCTCTTGATTCATGAAAAGCATGAATCCTAATGGAATATGTTGTTTCAACATGAACTATATGAGTTCATATCAAGTAAAATGAAAGAAAATTGAAATGACAGTAAGATACAAAATTAATGTTTGCTAATATGACTTAGAAGAGTTATATTTATATTCTGTGCTGTTATTTCACTTCATGATTTTTAGATTTTCTTACCAAACTCTTTGCGTAATGATAAAGAACTTATATAAGAAAGCAAGCTGGCAAATTTCATGAGAATCCTTATGCAAGATATGAATTCCATTAATGAAAATCTTTGCATTTCATTGAATTGTGCATTTTTCTTGAATAAGTACTGCACCTGACCTTTCTTTTTCTGTTCATTTGCAACTAACTTGGTGTGTATGTGATTATATTTGAACATAAAGAAGGCCAACTGGAAAAATTACTTCCCAAACAGGTATGCTTTTGGAAACAAAATCGAGGAGAAGTAGATAGAAGAATGGGGAAAAGAACAAGTTTTCATGGAGGTGTGTACACTCCTTCTAAAACATGCTCAGTATCCTTTATTTTAGCATGCACATAGAGGGATATAATGAAGTGCCATGTTTCCTAATAAAAGCAGCATAAGCAGTCTATATTGCAAATGTGATCTCATTGCTGAACATATCCCAAACGTGTTCAAAGCCTTTAAAAAAGCAATATTGAAAACGGTCATTGAAGCAAACACTTAGAATTATCATCCAACCAGGCCCATTCACTTGATTGAGTAAAACACTGAATTCTAATGGAATATGTCATTTCAACATGAAAAATATGAGTTCACACCAAGTGAAAGAAAAGAAGTTTGAAAAACATTGAAAGATAGAAAACGAAATATCGAGATTTTATTTAATGTTTGCATAATATAAGTAAGAAGTGTTATAACACATAATCTTTGCTGTTATTTCACTTAATTTTTTTTTTTAGATTTTCATTAAATGACAAAGACTTTGGATAATGATAAAAAGTTATATAATAAAGTGAGCTGGCAACATTCATGGGAATCCATATGCATTGTATGAATTCCATTAATTGGAATCTTTTCAATTCATGGAATTTTGGATTTTTCTTAAATGGGTTCTGCACCTAAACTTTCATTTTCTGTTCCATTTTCAGCTAACTTGGTTTGCACATGACTATATTTGAACATAAAGAAGTCCAATTGGAAAAGTTATTTCCTAAACAGGTACACTTTAGATAATAAAAACCTATGAGAATAGATGGGAAAAAGGGAAGAAGGTAGAGTTTTCATGGTGGTGCATGTAACTTTTATTTTAACATGCAAGTAGAGGGACATTGTAAAATGCCATGTTTTCTAAAGAATAAAAGTAGTGCAAGCATTGTATATAGCAAACGTAATCTCATTGTTAAACATATACCCAAAGGTGTTCAAAGCCTCAAAACAAAGCAATACTGAAAATAATCATTGAAGCAAACACTTGGAATTATCATCATACCAGGGCCTTTCTCTTGATTGACTAAAAGTATGATGGAATATGTTGTTTCAACATGAACAATATGAGTTCATATCAAGTAAAATGAAAGATAGTTGAAATGACCCTAAGATAGAAAATGAAATTTCAAGATCCTATTTAATGTTTGTTAATATGACTTAGAAGTGTTACATATATTCTGTGCTGTTATTTCTCTTAATGTGTTTTTAAATTTTCATTTAATAACAAACTAAGTAATGATAAAACATTACATAAGAAAGTGAACTGGCTAATTTCATGTGAATTTTTATCCATGGTATGAATTCCATTAATGATTATCTTTGCAATTTGCAAAGTTCTTGGTCCAGTTTTCTTGAAGTCTTGGGGCAGCCTTTGTTTCAGTTCAGTAATCACCACAAGAATAGCCAAGTATTAAAGTCCAAAAGTCTTTATTGTCTCATTTGCCTGGTGCTTTCTTGCGGCCTTCAAAGGGGACTTGGTTTCCTTGGTGGAGAAAATGCAGGAGGAGAGCCTGCCATCAGGAGCCTGACTGAAGATGGAATGAATCTCATCCAGTCCTTGCTGGCTATTATATACTCCATTATCATAGGTGTGAATCTTGTGGAACTATATTAAGTACTAAGTACATGTACTGAACTAGATAACTATTAAGCACCATGCTAAACTAGATAACCATTAACTTTATCAATTCCACTGAATTAGCAGCATGTAAGAATCCTTGTTTTAAGTACAGAGTTCTGGCCCATAACAGCAATTCATGGAATTGTGGATTTTTCTTGAATGAGTACACACGCAAACTTTCATTCTCTCTTACATTTACAATAAACTTGTTTGCATATGATTATATTTGAACATAATAAAGTTCAATTTGAAAAATTACTCCTAAAGTACACTTTAAAAAACAAAACAAGTGAGAAATAGATGACACAAAGAAGAGAAGACGGAATTTTTATGCAGGTACATACACTCTCTAAAACATTCCATGCTCAGTATTCTTTATTTTTGCATGCAAGTAGAGTGATATACTAATGTGCCATGTTTCCTAATGAATAAAAGCAGCATAAGCATTCTATATTGCAAAAGTGATGGCATTGTTGAACATATCCCAAAGGTGTTCAAAATCTCAAAAAAAAAAAAAAGTAATATTGAAAATGGTCATTGAAACAAATACTTTAAAAAAAATTTTAAAAAAGAAGCAAACACTTAGAATTATCATCAAACCAGGGGATTTTTCTTGATTAACTAACAGCATGAATCCTATAGGAATATGTTGGTTCAACATGAATTATATGAGTTCCTATCAAATAAAATGAAAGAAAGTTGATATGACCATAAGATAGAAAATGAAATTTTGAGATCCCATTTAATGTTTGCTAATATGACTTAGAAGTGTTACATATATTCTGTGTTATTATTTCACTTAATGTTTTTTAGATTTTCATTAAATGACAAACTCGCTGGGTAATGATAAAAAGTTACATAAGAAAGCAAGCTGGGAAATTTCATGTGAATTTTTATCCATCATATGAGACCATTAATTAGAATCTTTACAATTTATCAAATTGTGGATTTTTCTTGAGTGAGTACTGCACCCAAGCTTTCATTCTCTGTTCCATTTAAAACTCACTTGTTTTTCACATGATTATATTTGAACATAATGAAGTCCAAATGGAAAAATTACTTCCTAAGGTACACTTTAAAAAACAAAACAGGTGAGAAGTAGATGATGCAAAGAAGAGAAGATGGGTTTTCATGGAGGTGCATACACTCCTAAAACATCCTTTGCTCAGTATCCTTTATTTTAGCATGCAAGTAGAGCGATATAGTTAAGTGCCATGTTGCTAAGGAATAAAAGTAGTGCAAGTATTGTACATAGCAAAAGTAATCTCATTGTTGAACTTATACCAAAGGTGTTCAAAGTCTCACAAAAAGCGATAGTGGAAACATTCATTGAAACAAACACTTGGAATTATCATCAAACCAGGGCCTTTCTCTTGATTGACTAAAAGTCTGAATGCAAATGTATAATGGGCTGAGACTTGAGTTGATGCACTGAGGTCCCAAGCACATGAGGCTAAATAGTAATTGGACCATACTCTATTAATATATATGCTTGGAGAAAGAATGACCCCACCCACTCTTTGTGTAAGTCCTGATGTGTTGTACAGGAAATGACGATTTTGGTGGGTGGAGGCAGAGGAGTGGAAAGGGAAGCGGAAGGAGAGACTGCTGGCTGGCGTCTTAACACAGCTGCTCGCATTGCTATCGCGACCCCCCCTTCACCTCCGACCGACCGGCAATCCCCCTTCACCTCTGCTACCTGGCTTCCTGTCGCAGCTGCCCATATTGCTATCACAATCCCCCTTCACCTCAAAAAGAATAAAGATTGAAGATTTTTCCCTCAACTTGAATTCCTGACTCAGTCTGATTTTAAATACGCGGTCATTACACAAATAGATTATTTTGTTTCAACATGAACAATATGAGTAAATGTCAAGTAAAATGAAAGTTGAAAAGTTCGTAAGATAGAAAATGAAATTTTGAGATCCTATTAAATATTTGTATAATATGACTTAGAAGAGTTACACATATAATCTGTGCTGTTATTTCACATAATATTTTTTAGATTTTCATTAAGTGACAAACTTTGGGTAATAGTAAAAAATTACATAAGAAAGCAAGTTTTCATGGAGGTATATGTACTTCTTCTAAAACATCAGTATTCTTTAGTATTCTTTATTTTAGCATGCAAATAGAGGAACATAGTAAAGTGTCATGTTTCCTAATGAATAAAACATTGTAAGCATTCTGTGTTGTAAACATGATCTCATTGTTGAACAAAATGTATTCAAAGCCTCAAAAATAAAGCAATATTGAAAACGTTCGTTGAAGCAAATAATTAGAATTATCATCAAATCAGGGCCTTTCTCTTGATTTACTAATAGTCTGACTCCTAATGGAATATATTGTTTGGACATGAATAATATAAATATCAAGTAAAATGAAAGAAAGATGAAAAGATCATTAAGATAGATAATGAAATTTCGAGATCCTATTTAATGTTTGTATAATATGACTTAGAGGTATTACACATAAAATCTATGCTGTTATTTCTTTTTTATATAGCTTTTTATTTACAAGATATATGCATGGGTAATTTTTTAGCATTGGCAATTGCAAAACCTTTTGTTACAATTTTTTCCCTCCTAACCCTCCTCCCCCAGGTGGCAAGTTGACCAATACATGTTATATATGTTAAAGCATATGTTAAATACAATATATGTATACAAGTCCATATAGTTATTTTGCTGTACAAAAAGAATCAAGACTTTGAAATAGTGTACAATTAACTTGTGAAGGCAATCAAAAATTGTGCTGTTATTTCACTTAATATTTTTTCCATTTTAATTAAGTGAAAAACTCTTTGGGTAATGATAAAAAGTTATATAAGAAAGCGACCTGACGAATTTCATGGGAATCCTTCTGCATGGTATGAATTCCATTCATTGTAATCTTTCCAATTCATCAAATTGTGGATCTTTTTGGAATGAGTACTGTACCTAAATTTTATTCTCTGTTCCGTTTGCAGCTAAATTCGTTTGCACGTGATTATGTTTGAAATTAAAGAAGTCCAATTGGAAAAATTACTTCCCAAACAAATACACTTTAAAAAATAAAACCAGTGAGAAATAGATGACACAAATTGGAGAAGATGGAATTTTCATGGAGATGCATATACTCCTTCTAAAACATCCTGTGCTCAGTAACCTTTATTATAGTATGCAAATAGAGGCACATAGTAAAGTGTCATGTTTCCTAATGAATAAAAGTAGCATAAGTATTCTATATTGCAAACATGATCTCATTATTAGACATTATTAGATTTTGTTAAAAAAAAAAAAAGTGAGAAGTAGATGACACAAAGAGGACAAGATGGAGTTTTCATGGAGTTGCATATATTCCTTCTAAAATATCCCATGCTCAGTATCTAATAGAAAACATAATTTTGAGGTCTTATTTAATGTTTACAAAATATGTCTTAGAAGTGTACACATATAATTTATGCTGTTTTTTCACCAAATTTATGATTTTCATTAAATTACCAACTCTCTGGGTAATGGAAAAAAGTGATATAAGAAACTGAGCTAACAAATTTCATGAAAATCTTTTGGCGTCATATGAATTCTATTAATTGGAATCATTACAATACATTGAAATGTGGATTTTCCTTGACTGTGTACTGCACCTAAACTTTTATTCTCTGTTCCATTTGCAGCTAACTTTGTACTTGATTATATTTGAATGAAAATTTGCCTAATTGGAAAAATGTCATCCCCAAAAAAGTATGTTTTAGGAAACAAGACTGCTTAGAAGTAGTATACATAAAGTGGAGAAGATAGACTTTTCCATGAAGGTGCATATAACCCTTCTAAAACATCCTGTGCTCACTATCCTTTATTCTAGCGTGCAAGTAGGGAGAGAGTGAAGTACCAGGGTTCCTACTGAATAAAAGTAATGTAAGCATTCTGCATTGAAAACAGGATCTCTTTATTGAACATATCCCAAAGGTATTCAAAGACTACAAACAAACAATCAAAAACAATATATAAAAAGACAATTGAAGCAAACACTTAGCATTATCATAAAGCCAGTCCTTTTCTCTTAAATGACAAAAAACCTGAATACTTATGGAATATATTTTTTTACAAAATGAGAACACATCAAGTAAAATTAAAGGTGAAAAAATTGTAAGATAGAAAATAAAATTTTGAGATTCTATTTAATGTTTGCATAATATGTCTAAGCATTGCTGTTATTTCACATAATTTTTTTTAGATTTTCATTAAATGACAAACTCTTTAGGTAATAAAAATGTGGTATAAGAAACCAAGCTGGCAAATTTCTTGGGAATTCTTATATATCATATGAATTTCATTAATTGGAATTATTGCAATTCATTGAATTATGGGTTTTCTTTTGAAGGAGCATTACACCTAAACTTTCATTCTCTGTTCCACTTGCAGCCTACTTTTTTTGCACTTGATTTCCTTTGAATGAAAAGAGATCCAATTGGAAAAATTACAACTGAAATAGGTACACTTTAGGAAACAAGACCAGTGAGAAGTTGATTACACAAAGATGAGAAGATGGAATTTTCCATGGAGGTCATACTTTTTCTTCTAAAATATCCTATGCTCATTTATTCTAGCATGCACGGAGAGCAAGATACTGAAATGCAATGGTTCCTAATGAATAAAAGTAATATAATCATTCTACATTGAAAACAAGATCTCCTTATTGAACATATCCCAAAGGTATTCAAAGATTACCAAAATATATATATATAAACAAGCCATTAAAGCAAACACATAGCATTATAATCAAACCAGACTTTTTTCTTAAATGACTAAAAATCTGAATTATTATGGAATGTATTTTTTAACAAAATGAGAACCTATCAAATAAAATCAGAAAAAGATGGAAAAATTGTAAGAGAAAATTCAATTTCAAGATAATGTTTAATGTTTTCATAATGTCTTAGGAGTGTTTCACATATAATCTGTGTTGTTATTTCACCTGTTTTCTTTATAGATTTCATTAATGATAAATTCTTTGGGTAATTGGAAAAAGTGGCATTTGAAATAGAGCTGACAAATTTCATGAGAATCCTTTGGGTACTGAATGAATTCCATTAATTGCAATCATTGCAATACATCAAAATGTGGATTTTCCTTGAATGAGTACTGCACTGAAACATTCATTCTCTGTTCCATTTGCAGCTCACTTTGTTTGCACTGGATTACATTTGAACGAAAAGAGGTCCAATTGGAAAAATTACACTTGAAACAGGTATGCTTTAGGAAACAACACTGGCAAGAAGTTGATTATACAAAAAGGAGAAGATGAAATTTGCCATGGAGGTGCATACTTTGCTTCTAAAATATCCCATCCTCAATAGTCTTTATTCTAGCTTGCAAGGAGAGGAAGATGATGAAGTGCCATGGTGTGTAATGAATAAATTAATGTAAGCATTCCACAATGAAAACAGGATCTCCTTATTGAACATATCCCAAAGGTGTTCAAAGACTACAAAATAATCTATAAACAAGTCATTGAAGCAAATACATTATCATCAAGCCAGAACTTTTCTCTTAAATGATAAAAAACTTGAATCCTTATGCAATGCATTTTTTTTAACAAAATGAGAACCTATCAAGTAAAATTAAAGAAAGATGAAAAACTTATAAAATAGAAAATGCAATTTCTAAATCATATTTAATATTTGCATAATATGTCTTAGAAGTGTTACACATATAATCTGTGCTGTTATTTCACCTAATTTCTTCATGATTTTCATTACATGATCAACTCTTTGGACAATGGAAAAAGTGATATAAGAAATCAAGCTGGCTAATTTCATGGGAATTCTTTGGCAGCATATTAATTCCATTAATTGGAATCATTGCAATACATCTAAATATGGATTTTCCTTGAATGAGTACTGCACCTAAACTTTCATTCTCTGTTCCATTTGCAGCTAACTTTCTTGGTACTTGATTACATTTGAAGGAAAAGTGATCTAGTGGGAAAAAAATTACATCCAAAACAAGTATGCTTTAGGAAACAAGACTGGTGAGAAATAGATTACACAAAGAAGATAGAATTTTCCATAGGGGTGCATACTTTCCTTCTAAAACATCTTTTGCTCAGTATCTTTTATTCCAGCATGCAATAGAAGGGCAGAGTGAAGTGCTATGGTTCCTAATAAATAAAGGTAATGAAAGCATTCTACATTGCAAACAGGATCACCTTATTGAACATATCCCAAAGGTGTTCAAAGCCTCAAAAAAAAGCAATATTGAAAAAGGTCATTGAAGCAAACACTTAGAATTATCATCAAACCAGAGCTTTTCTCTTGATTTAAACAATATATTGCTTCAATGTGAACAACATGAGAACATATCAAGTAAAATCAAAGAAATGTGAAAAAAATCATAGAAAATGAAATTTCGATATCATATTTAATATTGGCATAATGTGTTTAGAAGTGTTACACATATAATTGGGGCTGTTATTTCACTTAATGTCTTTATGACTTTCATTAAAAGGCAGACTCTTTGGGTAATGGAAAAAAAGTGATATATGAAACTGAGCTGGCAAAATTCATGGGAATCCTTTGGGCATTAAATGAATTCCATCAATCAGAATCATTGCAATACATCAAAATGTGGATTTTCCTCGAATAAGTACTGCAGCTAAATTTTCATTCTCTGTTCCATTTGTGGCTAACTTTGCCCTTGATTACACTGAAATGCAAAAAGATCAAAAAATAGGAAATCCAGTTAGAATAATTACATCCAAAATAGATACTCAATAAAAAACAATATCAGTGAGAAGCAGAGTATACAAATAGAAGCAGATGGTGTTTTTCATGGAGGTGCATACTTTTTTCCTAAAACATAAGGTGCTTAATATCTTTATTTTAGCATGAAAGTAGAGGGAGATAGTGAAGTACCATAGTTCCTAATGAATAAAAGTAATGTAAACATTCTACACTGAATACAGGAATTTCTTATTGAACTTATCCCGAAGGTGTTCAAAGACTACAACAACAACAACAACAACAACAACAAAACAACAATATGTAAACAGGCCTTTGAAGCAAACACTTAGCATTATCATCAAACCAGGGCTGTTCTCTTGATTGACTAATAGTCTGAATCCTTTTTGAATATATTGTTTCAACATGAACAACATGAGCACATATCAAGTAAAGTCAAAGAAAGTTGAAAAATTCATTAGATAGAAAAAATTTCAAGATTATATTTAATGTTTACATAATATGTCTTGGAAGTATTACACACATAATCTGGGACATTATTTAACCAAATTTCTTTATGATTTGCATTAAATGGCAAACTTTTGGTAATGAAAAAAGTGATATATGAAACATAGCTGGCAAATTTGATGGGAATCCTTTGGCATTGAATGAATTCCATTAATTGGAATCATTGATTGAATGAGTACTTTACCTAAACTTTACCTAAACTTTCATTCCCTGTTCCATTTGCGACTTGATTATATTTAAATAAATTTTTTTTTTAAAAATCAAATTGTAATAATTACATCTGAATTTGGCACTCTATAGAAAACAAGGCCAGCGAGAAGCAGAGTATACAAAGAGAAATAGATGGAGTTTTCCATGGAGGTGCATACTTTGCTTTTAAAACATCTCGTGTTCAGTATCCTTTATTCTAGTGTGCAAGTACAAGAAGATGGTGAAGTTCCATGGTCCTAATGAACACAAGAAATGTAAGCATTGTATATGGACAGCAGGGTCTCCTAATTGAACATTTCCACGGTTGTTCAAATACTAAAATAAAACACTGAATCAAGCATTGCAGCAAAATCGTGGAATTTTTGTCTAACCAGGGCTTTTCTCTTGAATGACTAAATGTCCGAATCTTTATGGCATGTATCCTTTATCAAAGTGAGCACATTCTAAGTAAAATTAACAAAAGATGAAAAAATCATAAGATATGAAATTAAATTTCTAGATCATATTCAATGTTTCCATAACAAATCTTAGAAGTGATACATATAAAAATGTGCAATTATTTTACCCAATTCCTTTATGATTTTCATTAAATGGAAAACTATTTGGGAAATGTAAAGAAGTGATTTATGAAACTGAGCTGGCTAATTTCATGGGATTCCTTCAGCACTTGAATGAATTTCATTGCTTGAAATCATTGCAATACATAGAAACATGGGTTTTCCTTGTGGAATAATGCACCTAATTCTCTTATTTCATGTAGACCACCTCTTTTGGATGTAATTTTTCCACCTGAACTTTATTTTTTTTTTTTACCTAATTTCTAGTAGTTGATTAGATTTAAATGAAAAAATCAGTAGCATCTATTTAAAACCAGCAGTAAGCATCATATGTAATGGGGACAAACTGCAACCATTCCCAATAAGATCAGGAGTGAAACAAGGTGAAACAACTATCACCATTACTATTCAATATTGTATTAGAAATGCTAGCTTTGGCAATAAGAGTTGAGAAAGAGATTAAAGGAATTAGAGTAGATAATGAGGAAACCAAATTACCACTCTTTGCTGATGATATGATGGTTTACTTAGAGAACCCCAGAGATTCTACTAAAAAGTTATTAGAAATAATCCATATCTTTAACAAAGTTACAGGATACAAAATAAATGCACATAAGTCATCAGCATTCCTATATATCACTAACAAAATCCAAAAATTAGAATTACAAAGAGAAATTCCATTTAAAGTAACTACTGCTAATATAAAATACATAGGAATCTATCTGCCAAGATATCAAACCAGGGCTGTTCTCTTGATTGAGACAATACTAATTAATGACAATACTAACTAAACTAATCTATTTGTTTAATGCTATACCAATCAGACTCCCAAAAAACTATTTTAATGACCTAGAAAAAATAACAAAGTTCATATGTAAAAACAAAAGGTCAAGAATTTCAAAGGAATTAATGAAAAAAAAAAAATCAATTGAAGGTGGCCTAGCTGTACCAGATCTAAAATTATATTATAAAGCAGCAGTTACCAAAACCATTTGGTATTGGCTAAGAAATAAACTAGTTGATCAGTGGAATAGGTTAAGTTCAAAGGACAAAACAGTCAATAACTTTAATACTCTAGTGTTTAACAAACCCAAAGACCCCAGTTTTGGGGATAAGAAGTCACTGTTTGACAAAAATTGTTGGGAAAATTGGAAATTAGTAGGGCAGAAACTAGGCATTGATCCACACTTAACACCGTACACCAAAATGGGTTCATGATCTAGGCATAAAAAATGAGATTATAAATAAATTGGAGGAACATAGGATAGTTTACCTCTCCAACCTGGGGAAGGGGAGGGAATTTATGACCAAAGAAGAACTAGAGATCATTACTGATCACAAAATAGTAAATTTTGATTATATCAAATTGAAAAGTTTTTGTGCCAACAAAACTAATACAGACAAGATTAGAATGGAAGCAATAAATTGGGAAAACATTTTTATAGTCAAAGGTTCTGATAAAGGCCTCATTTCCAAAATATATAGAAAATTGACTCTAATTTATAAGAAATAAGCCATTCTTCAACTGATAAATGGTCAAAGGATATAAACAGACAATTCTCAGACAAAGAAATTGAAACTATTTCTAGCCATATGAAAAGATGCTCCAAGTCATTATTAATCAGAGAAATGCAAATTAAGACAACTCTGAGATACCATTACACACCTGTCAGATTGGCTAGAATGGCAGGGAAAGATAATGCAGAATGTTGGAGGGGATGTGGGAAAACAGGGACATTAATACATTGTTGGTGGAATTGTGCATACATCCAGCTATTCTGGAGAACAATTTGGAACTATGCTCAAAAAGTTATCAAAGTGTGCATACCCTTTGATCCAGCAGTGTTACTACTGGGCTTATATCCCAAAGAGATTTTAAAGAAAGGAAAGGGACCTATATGGGCAAGAATGTTTGTGGCAGCGCTCTTTGTAGTGGCCAGAAAGTGGAAACAGTGAATGGCCATCAATTGGAGAATGGCTGAATAAACTGTGGTATATGAATATTATGGAATATTATTGTTCAGTAAGAAATGACCAACAGGATGATTGCTGAGTGCAATGAGCAGGACCAGGAGATTATTATATACTTCAACTACAATACTTTATGATGATCAATTCTGATGGATGTGGCCATCTTCTGCAATGAGATGAACTAAATCAGTTCCAATGGAGCAGGAATGAATTGAACCAGCTATACCCAGCAAAAGAACTCTGGGAGATGACAAAGAACCATCATATGGAATTCCCAATCCCTCTATTTTGTCCACTTGCATTTTTGATTTCCTTCATAGGCTAATTGTACACTATTTCAGAGTCCAATTCTTTTTGTACAGTAAAATAACTGTTTTGACAAGTATACTTATTTTGTATTTAATTTATACTTTATCATATTTAACATGTATTGGTCAACCTGCCATCAGGGGGAGAGGGAGGAGGGAAGGAGGGGAAAAATTGGAACAAAAGGTTTGGCAATTATCAATGCTATAAAATTACTCATGCATATAACTTCTAAATAAAATGCTATAATAAAAAAAGAAGAAGAAAACAGGCTCTCCTTATTATCCATAAGATGTTCAAAGACAAAAAGAAAAACAAAAAAACAATATTGAAACAGGCCATTGAAGCAAACACCTAGAATTATCATCAAACCAGGGCTTTTCTCTTGATTGACTAAAAGATTGAATCGTTATGGAATGTACTTTTTTTTTCCCCTGAGGCAATTGGGGTTAAGTGACTTGCCTAGGGTCACACAGCTAGGACATGTTAAATGTCTGAGACCAGATTTGAATTCAGGTCCTCCTGACTTCAGGACTGGTGCCCTATCCACTGCACCACCTAGCTTTCCCTAGAATTTATTCTTTAATGTGAGCACATTTCAAGTAAAATCAAAGAAAGGTGAAAAAATAGTAAAATAGAAAAAAAATTTTTGAGATCATATTTAATGTTTGTAAAATAATTCTTAGAAGTATTACACACAAAATATGTGCAGTTATTTTACTTAAATCATTTATGATTTTAATTAAAAGACAATCTTTTTGGGAAATGGAAAGAAGTGATATATATGAAATGGGACGGGCAAATATAATGAGATACTTTCAGGGATTCAATGAATGTCATTTATTGGAATCACTGCAATATTTAAAAAAATGGATTTCCCTTGATTGCTAATTGCACTTTATCTTTCGTTCTCCATGCCATTTGCAGCTAACTTTGTGTGTAAGTTTACATTTAAACAAAAACAGTTTAAAAAGACGAAGTACAATTGGAAAAAAATATATCTGAAACAAGTACTCTGTAGAAAACAAGGTCAGCAAGAAATGGAG
Source organism: Antechinus flavipes (assembly GCF_016432865.1). Taxonomy (NCBI): domain Eukaryota; kingdom Metazoa; phylum Chordata; class Mammalia; order Dasyuromorphia; family Dasyuridae; genus Antechinus; species Antechinus flavipes. The sequence goes on along the minus strand of NC_067399.1, from coordinate 357,762,361 downwards.
ATACATACTTTCCTTCTAAAAGATCTCATTCTCAGTATTTTTTTATTCTAGCATATAAGTATAAGAAAATAGTGAAGTTCCATGGTCCTAATGAAGACAAGAAATGTAAATATTCTACATGGACAACAGCATATCCTTTTGAACATTTCCAAAGGTGTTCAAAGACTATATGTAATCAGACCATTCAAGCAAACTCTTGGAATTATCATCTAATCTGGGCATTTGCCTTCATAAACTACAAGTCTGAATCCTTTTGAAATGTATTCTTTTAACAAAGGAAGCACATTGCAGGAAAAAAAATTTTTAAGTGAAGAAATACTAAAATATGAAATGAAATTTTGAAATTATATTTAATGTTTGCATAATAATTCCTAGAAGTGTTACACATAAAAAATGTGTAGTTATTTTAACCAATTCCTTTATGATTTTCATTCAATGGAAAACAATTTGGGGAAGGGAAAGAAGTGATATATGAAACTGAGCTGGTAAATTTCATGGGAGTCCCTTAGGAATTGAATGATTCCATTGATTGGAATCATTGCAAAATTAGAAAAATGGATTTTCCTTTGTTGGGTATTGCACATAATCTCTGATTCTCTGTGCCACTTGCAGCGATTTTTATTTGGAATTTACTACATTTAAATGAAAAGAGATTGAAAAAAATGAAGTACAAATGTGAAAATTACATTCAAAAAAGGTACTGTATAGAAGACAAGAGCAGTGAGAAGAGTTCATAAAGGGAAGAAAATGTAGTTTTTCATGGAGGTGCATACTTTCCTTCTAAAATATCTCATACTCAGTTTATTCTAGCATACAAAGCAGAGGGAGATAGTGAAGTGCCATGGTTCCTAATGAATAAAAATAATGTAAGCATTCTACGTTGAAAACAGTATCTCCTTATTGAATATATCAAAGCCTAAAAATATATACATATATATCTATATCTATATATAGATATAGATATAGATATAGATATAGATATAGATATAGATATAGATATATTAAAAGCAGACATTAAGGGACTTCCGACCAAGATGGCAGAGTGGACACACACATCTATTTAACTTCTGTCTTTGTTCTCAGAACACTTTATTTCATGACAAGGCCTAGGAATTAGTGCTTGACTAAAAAAAACACAAATAATTACTAACAATTGCTACAATTACTAACATCAAAATTCAACAGAAAAGGTCTGTTTTTGCTCATGGGTGGGAATGGTTAGATCAGGTGCAGACTGAAGGTAGGCAGTAGCAGAGGAGCAGACAGTGAGAGTATGGGCAGACAGCTCACATTGAGCAGACCTGAGCGGGGTGGGGTGTGATCTCAGCCGGTTCTGTGGGGAGAACTTTACCACAATGTGGCTACTTTGTCCTGGAGGCAAGCCAGTAGATCAGCAAAGAAGCTATAAATACAGGGGGTAAATATTATAACCCCAAAAAGCTAGGGTCTCTTGGGACCTGGCCACACCCACCTGGAGTGACTCAGCACACTCTCAGAGTTTCAGAGTGCAGATGCAGTGCAGCCATTGCTGTCGTGCCTCCCTGATGGCCCCTGAAGTCTGTAAAAGAAGCTCGGTAATACCATCCAGATCCTCCCCCACCTCAAAAAAAAAAGCAGATTGCGTTTGGTTTTGGGGTTTTTTGTTGGTTTTCTTTGATTCTTCTTTGGCAAAATGAGCAAAAATTAAAACCAATTCTATTGATAGCTTCTATATGGATAGAGAGCAGACTTTAAACCCTGAGGAGACTAAAAATAGACTGTCTCCAGATGAATCCCCAAAAAGGGGATATGATATGGTCCTCAACACACAAGATTCTCATAGAAGAAATTAAAAGGGCTCTCACAAGAGAGCTGGAAGAAAAATGGGAAAAGGAAAGGGAAGCTTGGCAAGAGAGTCTGGATAAGTCATACCACTCATTTAAAGATAGAGTGGATAAAGGAATCAAATCCTTGAAAAACAGAATTAGTGAATTGGAAAAGGTAAACAACTCCAAGGAAAACAGAATTACTGAATTGGGAAAAAGAAAATAGCTCTCTAAAAAATAAAATTGGCGAAATGGAAAAAAAAAATGGAACAAAACAACTCACTTAAAACATCAACTGGACAATTAGGAAAAAGATATTTAAAAAGTGAGTGAAGAAAATAATTTATTAAAAATCAGAATTGAACAAATGGAATTGAATGATTTGAGAAGACACCTAGAATCGGTCGAGCAAAAGCAAAAAAAAAAAAAAAAAAAAATGAAACAATGGGAAAAATTTCAAACACCTTCTTGGGAAAACAACAGACCTGGAAAATAGGAGAGATAATCTGAGAATTATTGGACTTTCTGAAAAATATGATGAAAAAAAGAGCCTGGGCACTATTTTCCAGGAAATTATCAAAGAGAACTGCCCAGATGTTATAGAAACAGAGGGTAAAATAGACATTGAAAGAATTCATTGATCACCTACTGAAAGAGACCCTAAAATCAAAACACCAAGAAATATTGTGGCTAAATTCCAGAACTATCAGACAAAGGAAAAAATACTATAAGATGCTAGAAAAAAATCAAATATAGAGGAGCCACAATAAGGATTACTCAGCGTCCACATTAAAGAAACAAAGGGCCTGGCTTCATCGGGGCAGAGCCTAGATGGTGGAGAAGGCACACAGTTCTCTCTAAGCTCCTCTCCTTCCCCTCATAATCAACTATTTAATCCAGCCTCAAAAATAGCTCTTCACTGCTTAAATTCATGAAGATTAGAAGCACTACAATTTACCAGCCGATGTCAATCTAGAAGATCACCAGGAAACATTTGTCCTGAGGGGCCAGGAACAGATTAGCACAGGCAGCGAGAGGCTAGCGTCCTGAGCAGACCAGGGGTGGGGGTGATCTCTGTGGCTAGAGAAGTTATAGAGATGACTCTGCTATAGGCTAACTGCTCTGCCTTGACTACAAAGCAGTAAACTGGCAGAGAAATCAAAGCCTAAAACAGAGGGTCCTCTAAAAAAAATGCCAGAACCTAACAAGATCTGGCTGTAACCACTCAAACCCGGAAGTGATTCAGGCAGACTTCACTGCATCCCTGCAGCCACATCCTGCAGTTTGGGGCTTTTGCTGGGCAGGGAAGGGGAGGGCAGTTACAAATCTGCATGGCAGGAGGGCACAGCCTGGGCAGCCTCTAATCTATGGGGGGGAGAGGGGGGGAAGGGGGCTCAACCTGGTGCAATAGAACTTCCCCAGGAGACTGTGCTTCGGGGCAGACACTTCCGGTCCCTGCAAATCCATTCACTGCTCAACTGCTAATACCCACAGCCCCAGGGCAGGCTTTGGCTTGGGATAGTGAAACTCTCACTGCTCAGCAACTAGCCCCAGGGCAGTTGTTATCTCATACAGCAGGGGTTCTTTGCAGGGCACTTTCCCAGCTCAACCCTGCAGGCCTGAGTTACTCCCAGGTGGGGAACTCTTTCCCAGAGCACTCTAGTACCTTGCCGCTTTTTGTAGCCGGCTGGCAGGACAGCTACCCGTCCATATACCTTTCACTGCTCTGCAGAGGAAGCTGGTAATCTCCTGACTCTGAAGGCAGACCCTACAGGCTCTAACAAAATGAGTAAAAAAATCAAAAGAACAATTGATAGTTTCTATACAGAAAGATAACAGCTTTTCAACCCTGAAGAAACTACTAGCAGACAGTCTCCAGACAATTACTGGTCCCCAATACAAAAGGCTCTCCTAGAAGAGACTATTAAAAACCTTAAAAAGAGAGCTAGAAGAGAAATGGGGAAAGGAAAGAGAAGCTATGCAAGAGAGTACAGAAAAGGCACATAACTCACTAAAAGAAAAATTTGATAAAGTGGAAAAAGAACTGAAACGTGATTTGGAAAAGGTAAAAAACTCCCAAGAAGTGCAGGGAAACTGAATTTGTGAATTGGAAAATGAAAATAACTCATTTAAAAAAAAAAAAAAGAATAGTGAAATGGAAAAAAATCCCATAGAGCAAAACAACTCAATTGGACATATACAAAAAGTTTTTAAAAAGCTAATGAAGAAAATAACTCACTAAAAATCAGAACTGAACAAATAGAAATGACTGATTCATAGAGACATCAAGAATCAGTCAAGCAAAACCAAAAAAATGAAAGATTGGGAAAAAATGTCAAATATTTACTTGGAAAAACAACAGACCTGGAAAATAGATCTAGGAGAGATAACCTGAGGATCATTGGACTACCTGAAAATTATGATGAAAAAAAAAGCCTAGATACTATCTTACAAGAAATCATCAAAGAGAACAGCCCAGAAGTAATAGAACCGGAATGCAAAATAGGCGTTGAAAGAATTCATAGAACACCTTCTGAAAAAGACCCTAAAATAAAGACTCCGAGGAATATTGTGGCCAAACTTCAGAATTTTCAGAATAAAGAAAAAATTTTACAAGCAGTCAGGAAAAAACAGTTCAAATACCAAGATGTCACAATAAGGGTCACACAAGATCTGGCTGCCTCAACATTAAAGGATCGAAGGGCCTGGAATCAGATATTCTGAAAGGCAAAAGAGCTTGGAATGCAGCCAAGAATAAACTACCCAACTAAGCTGAGTATTTTTTTCCATGGAAGGAGATGGACATTTAATGAAATAGAGGAATTCCATTTGTTTCTAAGGAAAAAAACAGACTTAAACAAAAAATCTGATTTCCAACAACAGGATTCAAGAGAAGTAGAAAAAGGTAAAAGGAACTCTTGAGAACTATATTTCTGTTGTGGATATACATAAAAACCATATGTATAATTTGATTTTACCAATATAACATAAAAAAGAAAGTAGAAATGGAAAGGGGATAGTGTCAGAAAAAGGGAAAAGGGGAGATAAAAAGAGAGAAACTACATGCGATGTAACAAAGGAAACCAATCATATCTGAGGGAACTTAGAGAGGGGGAGGAACATTGTATGAATCCTACTCTCATCAGAGTTGGCTCAAAAAGGAAATAATTGACATATTTGTTTTACAGAGATTCTTCTCTCACTTTATTAAAAAGTGGGAGAAGAAAAGGGAAAAGGAAAAAGAGTAATAAGGAAAGGGTACAAGAAAGGGGAAGGGATTCAAAGGGAGGAGGGAGGGATACTAAAGAGGAAGATCTGCGTAATGCAAGTGAGACCAATAAGTTTAATACTAGGGAAGAAGGGAAGGAGGTCAAGAAAAAGAAAAGTATAATTTGGGGATATTAGGATGGCAGGAAATACAGAATTAGTAATTTTAACCGTAAATGGGAATGGGATGAACTCTCCCATAAAGAGGAGGTGGATAGCAGACTGGATCAAAAGTCAGAACCCTACAATATGTTGTTTACAGGAAATACATTTAATACATACAGAGTAAAGGTAAAAGGCTGGAGCAGCTATTATGCTTCAGGTGAAGTCAAAAAAGCAGGGGTAGCCATCCTTATCTCAGATCAAGCAAAAATTAAAAGAGATAAGGAAGGATACTATATCTTGCTAAAAAGTACTATAGACAATGAAGCAATATCAGTATTAAACATATATTCACCAAGTGGTATAGCATCTAACTTCCTAAAGGAGAAGTTAAGAGAGTTGCAAGAAGAAATAGACAGCAAAACTATAATAGTGGGAGATCGCAATCTTGCACTTTCAGATTTAGATGAATCAAATCACAAAACAAATAAGAAAGAAATTAAAGAGGTAAATAGAATATTAGAAAAATTAGGTCTGATAGATCTCTGGAGAAAACTGAATGGTGACAGAAAGGAGTATACTTTCTTCTCAGCAGTTCATGGAACCTACACAAAAATTGACCAGACCTCAAAATTAAATGCAGGAAGGCAGAAATACTAAATGCTTTCTTTTCAGACCACAATGCAATAAAAACTACATTCAACAAAAAGTTACGGGTAAATAGACCAAAAAGTAATCGGAAATTATATAATCTCATCTTAAAGAATGATTGGGTAAAACAGCAAATTATAGACACAATTAATAATTTCATTCAAGATAATGACAACGGTGAGACATCATACCAAAATTTATGGGATGCAGCCAAAGCGGTAATAAGGGGAAATTTTATATCCTTAGAGGCTTACTTGAATAAAATAGAGAAAGAAAAGATCAATGAATTGGGCTTGCAATTTAAAAAGTTAGAAAAAGACCAAATTTAAAACCCCCAATCAATTACTAAACTTGAAATTCTAAAATTAAAAGGAGAAATTAATAATATGGAAAGTAAAAAAAAAACTATTGAACTAATAAATAAAACTAAGAGTTGGTTTTATGAAAAAACCAATAAAAAAGATAATCCTTTGGTAAATATGATTAGAAAAAGGAGAGAGGGAAATCAAATTAGGAGTCTTAAAAATGAAAAGGGAGAACTTTCCACTGATGAAGAGGAAATTAAAGAAATAATAAAGGGTTACTTTGCCCAATCTTATGCCAATAAATTTGATAACCTAAGTGAAATGGATGACTACCTCCAAAAATATAGGCTTCCCAGATTATCAGAGGAGGAAGTAAATTGCTTAAATAGTCCCATTTCAAAAAAAGAAATAGAACAAACTATTAATCAACTCCCTAAAAAAAAATCCCTGGGAGCAGATGGATTTACATGTGAATTCTACCAAACATTCAAAGAACAATTCGTCCCAATGCTATATAAACTATTTGAAAAAATAGGGAATGAAGGAGTCCTATCAAATTCCTTTTATGACACAGATATGGTACTGATACCTAAACAGAGAAAACAGAGAAAGAAAATTATAGCCCACTCTCCCTAATGAATATTGGTGCTAAAATCTTAAATAAGATATTAGCAAAAAAACTCCAGAAAATCATCCCCAGGATAATACATCACAATCAAGTAGGATTTATACCAGGAATGCAGGGCTGGTTCAATATTAGGAAAACTATCAGTATAATTTGGCCATATTAATAATCAAATTAACAAAACCCATATGATCATCTCAATAGATGCAGAAAAAGCATTTGATAAAATCCAACATCCATTCCTATTAAAAACTCTTGAGAGTATAGGAATAAATGGACTTTTCCTCAAAATAATCAGGAGCATCTATTTAAATTCAGCAGTAGGCATCATATGTAACCGGGGACAAACTGCAACCATTCCCAATAAGATCAGGAGTGAAACAAGGTTGCCCACTATCACCGTTACTATTTAATATTGTATTAGAAATGCTAGCTTTGGCAATAAGAGTTGAGAAAGAGATTGAAGGAATAAGAATAGGCAATGAGGAAACCAAATTATCACTCCTTGCTGATGATATGATGATATACTTAGAGAACTCCAGAGACTCTACTAAAAAGTTATTAGAAGAATCAAAGGGCTTGGAATCTGATATTCTGAAAGGCTAAGGAATATGGTATGCAGCCAAAAATAACTTACACAGCCAAAATGAGCATATTTTTTCCCCAGGGAAGAAAGACATTCAATGAAATAAGTGAATTTCTTCTATTTCTGATGAAAAACCAGAACTAAACAAAAAGTTTGATCTCCAAATATAGGACTCAAGAGAAAACTAAAAAGGTAAAAAAAAAACCTTGGGAACTATATTTCTGTTATAAAGATATATAAAAAACACATGTATAATTTGTTCTAGAAACTAGAGGTGGAAAGGAAATTGTACCAGAAAAAAGGTAAAGTGGGGGAGCTACATCTCACAAAGAGGTTCAAGGAAACCTATTATATCTGAGAGAAAGAATGGAAGGGGATGAACATAGTGTGTATCTTACACTCATCAGAATTGGCTTAAAGAGAAAAATATTAGACATAATCAATTTATGGTGAGACTTCTTCCATCTCATTGAAAAGTGAGAAGGGAAAAGTGAAAAGGAAAGGAGTAAGCTAAGCAGAAGGGAATACAGAAATTGTGAGGAAAAGAGGTAAGATAGCGGGAAGAACTCTAAGGTACGGAGAGAAATACTAAAAAGGGAGGGCTGTGAGAAGCAAGTGGTGCTCACAAGTTTAATACTGGGGAGGGGAGTAAGAGGGAAAGAAGGGGAAAAAGCATAAACAGGGGTTAACAAGATGGCAAGTAATACAGAATTGGTCATTTTAACCATAAATGTGAATGGGGGTAAACTCCCCCATAAAGAGGGAGCGGTTAGCAGAATGGATTAAAAGCCAGAATCCCCAATATGTTGTTTACAGGAAACACACCTGAAGCAGGGAGATATATGCAGAGTAAAGGTAAAAGCTTTGAGCAAAATCTACTATGCTTCAGGTGAAGTCAAAAAAGCAGGGGTAGTCATCCTAATCTCAGATCAAGCAAAAGCAAAAATTGATCTAATTAAAAGAGATAAGCAAGGGCACTATATCTTGCTAAAGGATAACATAGATAATGAAGCTATATCAATATTACACATATATCCACCAAGTGGTGTAGCATCTAAATTCTTAAAAGACAAATTAAGAGAGCTACAAGAAGAAATAGACAGCAAAAATTATAATAGTGGGAGATCTCAATCTTGCACTCTCAGAATTAGATAAATCAAACCACAAAATAAATAAGAAAGAAGTCAAAAAGGTAAATAGAATACTAGAAAAGTTAGATATGATAGATCTTAGGATAAAACTAAATGGAAACAGAAAGGAGTACCCTTTCTTCTCATCAGTTCATGGAACCTATACAAAAATTAACCATATATTAGGACATAAAAACCTCAAACTCAAATGCAGTAAGGCAGAAATAGTAAATGCAGCCTTTTAAGACCACATTGCAATGAAAATTACATTCAATAAAAAGCCAGGAGAAAATAGATCAAAAAATAATTGGAAACTAAATAATCTCATACTTAAGACTGATTGGGTGAAACAAACAGCAAATCATAGACATAATTAATAACTTCACCCAAGAAAATAACAATAATGAGACATCATATCAAAATGTGTGGGATGTAGTCAAAGCGGCAACAAGGGGAAATTTTATATCTCTAGAGGCTTACTTTCAAAAAATAAAGAAAAAGAAGGTCAATGAATTAGGCTTACAACTAAAAATGCTAGAAAAGGAACAAATTAAAACCCCCCAGTCAAACACTAAACTTGAAATTCTAAAAATAAAAGGAGAGATCAATAAAATTGAAAGTAAAAAACTACTGAATTAATTAATAAAACTAAGAGTTGGTTCTATGAAAAAACCAACAAAATAGACAAACCCTTAGTAAATCTGATTTAAAAAAGGAAAGAGGAAAATCAAATTGTTAGTCTTAAAAATGAAAAGGGAGAGCTCACCACTAACGAAGAGGAAATTAGAGCAATACTTTGCCCAACTTTACGCCAATAAATTCGACAACTTAAATGAAATAGAAGAATACCTCCAAAAATATAGCTTGCCTAAACTAACAGAGGAAGAAGTAAATATTCTAAACACTCCTATCTCAGAAAAAGAAATAGAACAAACTATCAATCAACTCCCTAAGAAAAAATCCCGAGGACCAGATGGATTTACATCTGAATTCTATCAAACATTTAAAGATCAATTAACTCCAATGCTAAATAAACTATTTGAAAAAGTAGGGATTGAAGGAGTCCTACCAAACTCCTTTTATGACACAGATATGGTACTGATACCTAAACCAGGTAGGCTAAAAACAGAGAAAGAAAATTATAGACCAATCTCCCTAATGAATATTGATGCTAAAATCTTAAATAAAATATTAGCAAAAAGATTACAGAAAATCATCTCCAAGATAATACAGTATGACTAAGTAGGATTTATACCAGGAATGCAAGGCTGGTTCAATATTAGAAAAACTATTAGCATAATTGACTATATCAATAACCAAATTAACAAAAACCATATGATGATTCCAATAGATGCAGAAAAAGCATTTGATAAAATCCAACATGCATTCCTAATAAAAACACTTGAGAGGATAGGAATAAATGGACTTTTCATTAAAGTAGTCAGGAGCATATATTTTAAAATGTCAGTAATGGGGATAAACTGGAGCCATTCCCAGTAAGATCAGGAGTGAAACAAGGTTGCCCACTATCACCATTACTATTCAATATTGTATTACAAGTGCTAACCTCTGCAATAAAAGTTGAGAAAGAGATTAAAGGAATTAGAGTAGATAATGAGGAAACCAAATTATCACTCTTTGCAGATGAGATGATGGTATACTTAGAGAACTTCAGAAATTCTACTAAAAAGATATTAGAAATAATTCACAACTTTAGCAAAGTTGCAGGATACAAAATAAATCCACATAAATCCTCAGCATTTTTATACATCACCAACAAAATCCAACAGCAAGAGATACAAAGAGAAATTCCATTCAAAATAACTGTTGATAAAAATATTTGGGAATCTATCTACCCAAGGAAAATCAGGAGTTATATGAGCCAAATTACAAAACACTTTCCACACAAATAAAGTCAAATTTAAATAACTGGAAAAAAATCTTGCATAGGCCAAACAAATATAATAAAGATAACAATACTCCCTAAACTAATCTATTTATTTAGTACTATACCAATCAAACTCCCAAGAAACTATTTTAATGACCTAGAAAAATTAACAACAAAATTCATATGGAAGAACAAAAGGTTAAAAATTTCAAGGGAATTAATGAAAAAAAAAAATCAAATGAAGGTGGCCTAGCTGTACCTGATGTAAACCTATATTATAAAGCAGTGGTCACCAAAACTATTTGGTATTGGCTAAGAAATAGATCAGTTGATCAGTGGAATAGGTTAGGTTCACTGGACGAAATAGTCAATAACTATAGCAATCTGGTGTTTGACAAACCCAAAGATACTAACTTTTGGGATAAGAATTCATTATTTGACAAAAACTGCTGGGAAAACTGGAAATTATTATGGCAGAAATTAGTCATGGAGTCACACTTAACATGATAACCAAGATAAGATCAAAATGGGTCCATGATTTAGGCATAAACAACGAGATGATAAATAAATTAGAGGAACATAGGATAGTTTACCTCTTAGACTTGTGGAGTAGGAAGAAATTTGTGACCAAAGAAGAACTAGAGATCATCATTGATCACAAAATAGAAAATTTTGACTATATCAAATTAAAAAGCCTTTGTACAAACAAAACTAATGCAAACAAGATTAAAAGGGAAGCAAAAAACTGGGGAAACATTTTTACAGTTAAAGGTTCTGATAATGGCCTCATTTCCAAAATATATAGAGAATTGACTCTAATGTATAAGAATTCAAGCCATTCTCCAATTGATAAATGGTCAAAGGATATGAAAAGACAATTTTCAGATGATGAAATTAAAACTATTTCTACTCATATGAAAGGGTGTTCCAAATCACTATTGATCAGAGAAATGCAAATTAAGACAACTCTGAGATACCAGTACACACCTGTCAGGTTGGCCAGAATGGCAGGAAAAGATAATGCAGAATGTTGGCGGGGATGTGGGAAAATAGGAACACTAATACATTGTTGGTGGAATTGTGAATACATCCAGCCATTCTGGAGAACAATTTGGAACTATGCTCAAAAAGTTATCAAACTGTGCATACCCTTTGGTCCAGCAGTGTTACTACTGGACTTATATCCAAAAGAGATCTTAAAGAAGGGAAGGGACCTATATGTTCAAAAATGTTTGTCGCAGCCCTTTTTGTAGTGGCTAGAAACTGGAAAATGAATGGATGCCCATCAATTAGAGAATGGCTGAATAAATTGTGGTATGTGAATGTGATGGAATATTATTGTTCTGTAAGAAATGACCAGCAGGATGAATACAGAGAGGCTTGGAAAGACTTACACGAACTGATGCTGAGTGAAATGAGCAGAACCAGGGGATCATTATACACTTCAACAACAATATTGTATGAGTATGTATTCTGATGGAAGTGGATATCTTCGACAAAGAGAAGATCTAATTCATTTCCAATTGATCAATGATGGACAGAATCAGCTACACCCAGAGAAGGAACACTGGGAAATGAGTGTGAACTGTTTGCATTTTTGTTTTTCTTCCTAGGTTATTCTTACCTTCTGAATCCAATTCTTCTTGTGCAACACGAGAACTTACTGTTCTGCACACATATATTGTATCTAGGATATACCATAGCATATTTAACATGTATAAGACAGCCTTGCCATCTAGGGGAGGGGGAGGAAGGAGGAAAGGGAAAAGTCAGAAAAGAAGTGAGTGCAAGGGATAATGTTGTAAAAAATTACCCAATAAAAATTTATAATAATAAAAAAAAATTTAAATAATAAAAAAGAAAGTACTCATTGAAGCAAACACATAGAATTATCATCAAACCAGGGTTTTTCTTTTGATTGACTATAAGTCCGAATCCTTATGGAATTTAATATCATTTAATAAAGTGAGGTCATTCCAAGTAAAAGCAAAGAAAGGTAAAAAAAAAATTTTTAAATAGTAAATGAAATTTTGAGATCATATTTAATGTTTGCATAATGTCTTAGATGAGTTACACATATAATCTGTGAAGTTATTTCACCTAATTCCTTTATGATTTTCATTAAATGGCAAACTCTGTGGGTAATGGAATAATGTGTATATGAAACCGAACAGGCAAATTTCATGGGATTCATTCAGGAATCAAATGAATTCCATTAATTGGAATCATTGCAATATATAGAAAAGTGATTTTTTCTTGATTGAGTACTGTACCTAATCTGTAATTCTCTATGCCATTTGCAGCTTACTTTGTAGTTGATTACATTTAAACAAAAAACAGTTGAAAAAGGTGAAGTCCAATTGGAAAAATTACACCTGAAACAGGTATTCTAATAGAAAACAAAACCAGTGAGAAGTAGAGTACACAAATGGAAGAAAATGAAGTTTTTCATGGAGATATATACTTTCCTTCTAAAATATCTCATGCCCAGGATCCTTTATTCTGGCATGCAAGTACAAGAAGATAATAAAGTTCCATGGTTCCCGATGAATACAAGAAAATGTAAGCATTCTACATGGAAAACAAGATCTCTTTATTATTTATTTATAACATTTCAAAAAAGTGTTCAAAGACTAAAAAAAAAATATATATTGAATCAGGTCATTGAAGCACACTTGTGGAATTATTGTCCAACCAGTGCTTTTGTCTTCATAGACTAAAAGTCCAAATCCTTTTGGAATGTATTCTTTAACAAAGTGAATACTTTTAGGGCAAAAATAAAGGAAAGTGAAGAAAGCCTAAGATACAAAATGAAAATTTGAGATCATATTTAATGTTTGCAAAATAATTCTTAGAAATGTTACACATATAATAAAGTTATTTTATCAAATTCCTTTACAATTTTCATTAATTGGCAATCTCTTTGGGAAATGAAAATAAATTATATATGAAACATAACAGGCAAATATCAAGGGATACCTTCAGGAATTTAATGAATTCCATTGATTGCAATCACTGCAATACATTGCAATGTGTGATCTTTGGCAAGTCACTTAACCCCAGTTGTCTCACACCCTAGATATTTCTAGGATAAAATCCTATTTGGTTTCATAATCTGGCACAGTCTTTCCAATCTCCTTATGTTCTTTGATCTAAAGATACTAGTTTCCTTGATGGTCCTCAAATAAGACACTCCTCCCAATTCTAGGCATTTTAACTGGCTGTGCTTCATGAACAGAACACTTTCCTTCTTCACCTCTGCCTCCTGGATTCTCTGGTTTCTTCAAGTCCTAGATAAAGCTCACCTTCCACAAAGAGACTTTCCTAACCCCTCCCTTAATTCTGGTTCTTTGTCTCTATTAATTATTTCCAATGTATTTATATACAGCTTCTTTAAACATAGGTGCTTGCATATTGCCTCTTTTCATTTAAGCTGTGATCCCCTTGAGAGTAGGGGCTATCTTTTCCCCTTCTTTCGTCCCCAGTACTTAGTTCAGTGCCCAGCACATAATCGGTGCATTATAAATATTTACTGACTGACTGATACACAAACATACACACTAAGCCTAGGACCAAGAAGACACTGGTAGAGAAGGAGCTGTGTTTCCTAGACTAGAGCCCTTTGCCTCTCAAAACTTCACAGGGACCACCTTTCAAGAAAAGGTAGACGTCCCTCTACATGGGAGTCCTGTTCTTAAAACTATCTGCTTCGCCAAATTTTTACAAATTAAATCATATTTTAAATGCACTAAGATGAATTTATATTTAAATGATGTCTTATGATGAATCTATTTGTGCAAAATTATTTTTCCTGCATTCCACTGACATCCTGATCCTTCTTCAAATTCAATTCATTGATATCTTCTCCATAAAACTTTTATCTAACATTTTCTCTCCTCTGAACCTTGAGTACTTTGTTGATCACTGATGACCTTCTATTGTAGGTAGTTATCTGGGTACATGTATTGTTTCTTCTCTTCAGTTCCTTGAGAACAAAGATCATGACTTACTTTTTGTCTCCCATAGCAGCAAGTACAAGGCCCAGCTAATGGCAACCACTCAGTAAATGTTTGTTGAATGAATGATGCCATGAACTGAAAATATATTTTGCCCTGTTATAAAACTTGGCTCTTCTATTTCCCTGAGGTCCCTTTGCTGTCCTCTTCTAACAATTGCTTTCAACCTTTTCCAGTCTTCTATATATCATGGAGACCCTCAGGGGAGAAAAGGGCCACAACTTGGTGCTTCTAGCATTGATACTATGATAGAGAATAAATAACAAAAAGACAAAGAGTTTAGCGGGCCTGTAGCTTTCATAACTGGGGTAGGAAAGAATTATGCATGGTGCCAGTCTGTCCAAAGGAAATACTGAGAATTGCTTTAATTGCACAGTTTTTATTCTTTATTTTATAAAGAGACATGAAATGTTGGAAATTAGAACACAATTCCTATTAAAATCATATATTTTGGAAACTGTATCTTCAGTTGTCACTGAAATTGAGCATACTTCTTAAAAATTTTCTCTTACAAAACATTTGGTGTATCACAACCACAAAGAAAAAAGAGATCAAAGACCTTGCCCACTCAATATGCTATAATCTGCATGGTTAATCAGATTTCACCAAAAGCTTCTGTAGGAAATCACAAGGGCTAAGCAGCCTTGTGAACACATGTGCATACACTCACACATTCATATACACAAACACACTTTACCATCTTAATTCATTTTTAAAAGAAAGTATTTTACACATAGTATACATATGAAAACTATACAAACTAAGCAATAAATTTAATGGTGGAACCTTATTGTCACTGAAAAGGAGAATAAAACTATAATTTTATCACCAATGGCAAGAAGTCAGGCCATTTCCAATGCATTATTGAATGCCAAAACTGCCATCTCAACTCCCCAGATCCAGACTTTGAGAGGACCTTTTTGGTGTCCCCAAAAATGGACCTAGGATGATAGATTAAATGGTATGATTGGCCTACTATTGCCTCCTATAGGAGAATCTTCTTCCATTTCTAAAGAAAAGCTGGTCTTGGAGATAGCATACCCACTTATTTTAGTAGACATAACATTGTAGAATATTATGGATTATATCTCTTAATAGTGCAAACCCAAGAAAAAATATTCCAACCTCATGGTATCAGGGGACAATGAGGTCAAAACTTCTTCCTTCTTCAATCAGTAGCAAAACCTAAGAATGACATCTAACTGAAAACAAGTTCAATCTACCTCCCAAATCTAGTTTATAAGTTACAAATGGAAAGTAGAGTAGATTCTCTGATATGACTTGTATCACTTATGTGGGGAGAGGAGGGAATCAGAGTTGTGTAATCAGAAAGCAAGAAAGAGAAACTAAAACCAAGAAGACACTGCCCTATTAAAACTACAAATGATCCTTACAGAAGTCTTAGGAATACAGTACTTAAGAAATGTCATTAAACATACAAGAAGCAAAGCTTGTAAGGTTTGATTTGTGTGTCCGCAAAATACAAAATACTTTAATTTGTAGAGAATATGATAGAACCATCTTTGCTAGGGACAGGGAAAGTATTCTTTATAACCAGATCTGTCCCAAATGGACACTTTCTGATAGCAAAGTCTTCTACTTTTAGTGTCTGAATTCAAGAAAAAAATCAGGAAAGTCTGTTAGAATTTGGCTTTAGAAGGCAAGACCCCTCTTCCAAACATAATCACATTAACACTGCTGGATTATGCAGCAATGGAACCAACTGGAAAATGGACAAGTGGTATTTCAAGACCCACAGAAAGCAGACTGGTTGCATAAAAGTAAATAGGAAATGTAAATGATGAAAACTGAATTTTAAAGTTTTGTGTTAGTATCAAAAGCTTTCTTAGGAATACAAGAATCTATATATAGCTCATTATTTTTTTTCCCAACTAAGAAGTGGCCCTTTAATGTTCCATAAGAAAAAGCACAACAGAAAAAGGATGGGGAAGAGGGTTATATACCAGAATTGAATCTGATATTATTTTCTGCTTTGAAAACACAGGGGATAATGGTTATAGGGATAAGCAGGGTCGAGACATGAGTCACACAAGGAATGACAATTTTCAACCACAAAGCCAATAAAAAGTGATTCAAAAAATCTTTAAAATTATCTTATAAAAATATCTACATTAAAATTTATCCCCAAAAGCTATAGCTTTAATTCTATAAAAAGGCAATCTTTTAAAAGGATCTGGCTCAGAAATGTACAAACATTACACAACAAATATTAAAGAAAACAATGTGGGGAGGGGGATACTGCAACTGGCCTGTCATGGAACTTATTAGGTGTTCACATTGCATAGCAGAAAAGGAGGTCATGTTGCTTGACTTAACACTGCAACTTTTTAGTCAAAGGAGAGATACCACTGGCCACTAATGAGAAAGACAATTGGAATTCAAAGTGGAATTCAGTGTCAGTACTTTCCAGTCAGTGTCTACTTTCCAGTCAGCATCTGAGCAAGTTTTAAGTCACGTGCCCATTATGTAATGATTTTCTTTGCGTTTTGGGTTTCAATTCCATTTGTTTGTTGCCAACAGTTTTGTAGTATTATACTCTCTGGGGGGTGCTACCCCATCCTGAAAGGGTTTTAGCTTTCACAAGCCTGTGTTAACTGCCTGAGATGTCTACTGTGCTGGTGCATTGATACTGACATAAAATTCCTGATCCATAGATTTCCTATAGAGTTGATTCTCACCTGACTGCACTTACTAGCAGACCATCTCTAGGTGATGACATACCAGTTCTAGCCCCCACAGAAACACACATGGAGATGAAATGACATAATTCCACAGATATCCCCATCTGACCCCACAGATAAACAGGGGCAGTGCTCCTTGGTACAAAGGAATCCTAGAAAGCAGAATTAAAAGCAAAATCCAAAAATCAGAAAATAGCAATGGTTTGCTTTAGCAAGCAGACTTCTTTAAGGATAGATGACCTAGAAATGGAATTTACCTTAAATCCTTTTAAATAAAGATTTGGAATTTGTATTTTAATGCCATTCACCCATTTAAGACAAAAGAATGGTGCTCTAAGCAAGGGAGGGGAGCACCTTTTGCAAACAACTCCTTCATTCAATTAATTCCTCAACAACTTAAGCCGAGATGTCAAGAACACCAGTCTTACCTACTGGAGCACCCAACATATTTTGATTTTTCTTGTAATATGGACATTTGTCTCCTAAACAGTATGGCCAGATATTTGAGGCTTTGCAGTGCGGTTGGCAAGAATTATGGGTAAATCATACATGCCCTAGGGAGTTGCTATTTTGTTTCCAAGAAACTATGATCAGCATCAGGAGGTCTGATGCAACTGGCAGGAAGCAATATATGAGGTCCTCTCTGAGGCTGTTGGTATACATATTAAGTGCTTAATATTAAGTGACTGACTAGTGTGATCCCAGAATTTTTAAACATCCATACACAGTACTTTCAGCAGTATCTGGATTATTACTTTTTTGTTGCTTGTTTTTTTTTTTTTAAATAACTATGGCTATACCAAGTCTTTTGGGCCTATTGATCACCCTGAAATATCACGGGGCTCCAAAGACTCTGCAAGAAAAAAGCCAAATGCTGGCATGAGGCTGGCTTTATGTGTAGATAAAGTTAGGCAGCTGTTTCTTTTGATGTGATATGAGGGATTTAGAAGACCACATAAAAGAACCTCTCTAATTGATGCCTAAAATTCAACCATTAGTGATTTATTCCTTGGGGTTAAGCATTACCTCTCTTAAAGTGCCAGCGCCTCAGGAAAAATCACTCTATAAAGACCCCAACACCTCTGACTCTTCTATTTAAGAGGAAGTTCAGGAAGCAATGGAAGCTTGAGTGGGGAGAGGAAAGGAGGCACAGAAATGTGGAAAGGAGTTAAGACCCAACTTCATCAGTGTC
Organism: Antechinus flavipes; assembly: GCF_016432865.1. Taxonomy (NCBI): domain Eukaryota; kingdom Metazoa; phylum Chordata; class Mammalia; order Dasyuromorphia; family Dasyuridae; genus Antechinus; species Antechinus flavipes. Next base: position 357,744,092 of record NC_067399.1, on the reverse strand, counting down.
ACAATTCACCAAGGGCTGAACCTGAGTAGGATAATTAGCCTGAAATTGCCCACCTTCTTCTGATACCCAGTGGAGACTCCCTTTTGTCTCTGAAGTCATAATGGACAAAGACTGGGTGCCTGTCAGTTTCTTTCCTGAGAAATATTTTAAAGAGCTACTTATCCTGGTGGAAGTGACCCATGTGCAATCCCCAAAACCTAAAACCCCCAGAAACTTCCAAAAGCTGTCAGAGAACCCAATGTCAGAGTCTGCCTCCTGAGATTTTTGGTGTCAGCCAAGCTGGGGAGCCCCTGTGGAAGGTGACTAGTCATAGATTAGAGAAGGTTCCTCAACTAGTGTCCCCCGGGGATCTAGACCTACAGCTATAGTATATGTATACAGAGGCACTGTAAATCTAGATCTGGATTTGACTCCAGCTGGAGTCACAATCCACAGCCTGGAGATTTTACAGAGTAGCAGCACCAGTCAGATAGCAGGCTCCTTATAGCACCATGTTAGGCACTCAGGGATGAAATACACCTTCATGGTTTTAGATAGTCATGAAAGCTAGCTCTGTGGATGAGGTCACACCATTTTCTACCATCTTTTCATGGGTATTAGGAAACCCCCAAGAAGGCAAGAGGCCAATTTGTATGGTCAGATGTAGTTATATGTGTTTTCCTTTTAAAAGAAGTAAGAAAAAACCAAGATATTGAGGCAGCATTGCTCTAGGAGTTTCCAGCATTGATATGGGGGCTTCTTAGACATGGAAGACCCCTCCTAGGGTGCCTTTGGTGCTCTTTTGAGGTGTGGTTTGTGAACATAATCATACTGACTAGCAAAGAAAGAGCACAATCCAGCTCCCAAAATGACACGGTTCTTCTATAGAATAAATTTACAGTAGGTAAGTAATGTACATATACACAGTCACTAGAACTCTGCCTGGTCCTCAGGTGACAAAGGCAACGAAGCTTTCCATTTCCTCAGTTTTCCTCGGGAGACAAGTGATCACCTGATTCTGTCTCTAGAAGAAGATTTCTTCAGATTATTGGGGTCACTTCCAACTGAACCAATAGAATGAGTCCAGAGCAGGCATTTTCTATCCCTTGAGTTTTAGCATATTTGCAACATCAGTAGTAAAGAAATTCAGTAGACTTTCTACCCACCTACCTTGTTATAAAGCATGGTGTTTTACACAGAAGAATTACAGTTTCTCCAGTGTCATTGTGAAAATATGAAAAACACAGTAGGCCCCTATTTAGAGGCCACTTGTGGGGTAGGGGCAGGGGACGGTTCATTGCACAAAATGGGGAAAAATGCACATGAGGTGAGGTGGAGGATGGGTTTGATAGGATAAGTGGGGCAGAAGGGAGAAGGTATTCTCACACTGTGTCACTACTCACAGCCAAGCCAGAGCAGAGGCTTAGCTCTTGTCATGATTTCTTGTCCCATGGAATATGACATTGTGACAAACTGGAACAAATCAGTTCTGATCCACAGTGTTATGAAACCCAAGCAGCATTTCCTCCTGTCCTCCACTTCTTGGCAGGGTGAATTTTTGTCATAATGGCTTATGAATCACAGCAACACCTATTGTGGGAGTAAAAAAATATAGAATCTTAACATTTCCTGTGTTAATTTACACAGCTACCATAGTTATCATCTATCCCAGTGACCATATGCCTCAAACACAGCCCAAATTGGCATTTTTTTAACACAATCTGTGATTTTATTAGGATAGGAAACTAATGATGAGGAACTTCCCGCTAACAGTGCAGATGTAGTGAGTGATTCTGCCACTTATAATCTTATAGAATTGCAAGGGGCACTAAATGGAGTGACACTCAGGGTCTTATAATCAGTAAGTGTCAAAGGCAGAACTTGAACACAGGCCTGTGAGGAGAGGTCCTTATCCCACACAACATATCAGCCACACTAAATGCCAATCAGTGGAAAAATAACCTTTAAAAAAAAAAAAAAAAAAAAGACAATCAAGATTAACTGACTAGTCCAAGATCACAGACCTATTAAGTGTGAGACCAGATTTGAACTCTGATCCTCCTATCTCCTGGGCCAGTGCTTTATCCACTGTGCCACCTAGTTGCCCCCAGTGGGAAGCATCTTTGGATGAGTTACACTCTGAATGCTCTCATCTCTTGAAACTATAAGCCACCTCTTCTGGTTTTTTTTTTTTTTAATTCTTTATTATAAGACATAGCTCTCTTGAGACAGAGCATTGAAAAAGTATTTGGAAATGAAAGTGATAGAAAAACATAATTTTAAAATTTAAATGTGTCTCAAAAGAACCAAGAGAACATTATACACAGTAATAACAAGATTATGTGATGGTCAACTATGATGGAGTTGGCTCTCTTCAACAATGTGGTGATGATTCAGGCCAATTTCAAAAGACTGAATGTGGATGCATAGTATTTTCACCTTTTTGTTGTTGTTTGCTTGCCTGTTTGTTTTCTTTCTTTCTCATGTTTCCCCATTTTGATCTGAATATGTAAATGTTTAGAAGAATTACACATGTTTATCCTCTATCAGATTGCTTGCTATCTAGAGAAGGTGGGGAAGAGAAGGAGAAAAATTTGGAATACAACATTTTGCAAAGATGAATGTTGAAAATTATCTCTGCATGTATTTGGAAAAATTAAAAAAAAAACTCGAAAAATGTATCTCAGAAAGTATAAATGTTATATAAGTGTACACCATTGCTTTTTCTTTTTTAAAGATTTTCCAAAGTGCTTGGCACACAGCCCAACTGAGTAAATACTCAGTCCATACCTAATGGCCTGCCTGAGCCAAAAAGATTCCATTCCCTATGCTTACAAATCCATGAAGATACAGGAAAAAGAGAAGCTTCACTGACCTGCATAACTTCTGCCTGTGCTCATGTTTGTGGGCAGCAGCGTCCACTTGTCACTGACAGGATTATAGTACTCCACAGATGCAAGATTGCAGGAACCATCATCACCTCCCACCACATACAAGAGCCCATTAACTGCACACACACCTGCAAGTCAAACATAAGCCCCGACAAGGCACTACAGGCAGGCACTAATAACAGCTCATACAGCTTGTATATTATTATTATATATACTGTTTGTAAAATATTTGTGAAAATCATTTGATTTTCACAGCAACTCTTTGAGATATGGGACTTTTCTAGAAGGCAAAATCTCTCTATGACCTCAATCATGTACCCACAATATGGCTCATTAGTAGCTTCCTAGAAATCACCATTAAAATATGTGTAACTACAGAAATTTCTCCTTCATTTCCATCCCTCCATCCCTGGAAATTACTCCCAGTTTGTAGATGAGCAAACTGAGGCTCAGAGAAGGAACAGAGCTATATATTAGAAATGGGACTAGAATCCATATCTCCCTAACACCTAAATACAGTCTTTTATCTGTTGCAAGATATTGTGGATGAGGGGAGAGCCATAACACAGAGCATAATAATTTTAATAAGGCCATTTACAAAATCTCCTATGATACCCTTGTGAATAGATCCAATTACAATATATGGGCTTGAATAGCTAGTTGGGAAATGCCAGATGAGAAGTGATGAATTAAACTAACCGGCAGTCCCCGGTGGCATATCCCAGGACTTTTGTACTGTTCTGTCCCATTCAATGCCTTTGAAGACAACACAGAAGACAAACATAGGTGATTATCAGGTGACCAGGGTTGGGAGATATAACTAATACATTTGGAGAGTGAAAGAGATATAGTGATTTGGGACTACACAGTGTCATCCATCCACAGGATCCATCTCCATTCATAGGGAATTATTCTTCTTTCTGAACTTTGTGTAAAACATATCACATAACACCTTCAATAGCACTTTGATGGATGGTGACACTCAATGGATTACTGAACAAAGCTACCTTCTTGGATGCATGTGTCATGGAATCTTACATGGTCTTAACAAGTGCATAATGTGAATGCAAGAAATAGTATGAATGACATAATTAAGGATGAATAGGACTAGAAAAAGGGGTTGGTCAGAATAAGAAATAAAAGGATCAAAGTTAATAAACAGCCTGAGTGCTATAATTTTTCTTTGAGATTTTGTTTTGGTCTAGAGGCTCTATCCATTTCTTCTATCACTTCTAGTCTTAGAGACTTGTCATTGAGAGATTAAATGATTTTCCATGTCAAAGGCAGGTCTTGAATCCAAGTCTTCTGGACTTCCAAATCCTACTGGCCACTAAAGATCATACACCAAAGACTCATTACACTGGCATTCATGAAATATCAAAATAATCAGAAGAAAACTTTCAGAACATCAAGTGAATCCTCCAGAGCAAGGTGAAGGATGTGAGCACAAAAGATTCATAGAAGTTATGGACAAGACACACGGGATGAGAGCACAGATGGATTGAGACCTTGTGAAGAGTAGCATAGCACAGTAGAAGGCCAACTGGACTTGGAGCTGAGAAGACCTAGGGTCATTTCCAGCCTCTGACATTAACTAGAGCAAGAGAGAAATTTAGAAGCTTGGGATTAATCTGTAGAGTTTATAGCAGACCAAACAAAGAATTTGCACTGAATCACAGAAATAATGGCAAACCACATAAGGATTTGAAACATGATCAGGCCTATGCTTTAGGAAGATTATTTTGGAAGTCATATGGAAGATGAATTGAAAAGGAGAGAGAATAAAAGCACAGAAACCAATTAGGAGTCTATTACAATAGTTCAGAGGATACATGATAAAAGGTCTAGTCCAGGGTACTAACTCTATGAGTGGGGAGAGGGAAATGGGCTACATAGATATAGTCTTATACCCTCTGAAAGCTAGCCTTTTCACCTTTTTCTGCCTCATATTAAAAAATAAAAATTATGAACATAGCATCTACTTCCAGAAAAGGAACTGATACAGTCGGGATATAAATTGAAGTGCATATTTTATTTACTTTATTATTCTTGGCTTTTTTGGTCTGTGATTTCTTTTGCAATATGGCTAATATGGAACTGTTTTGCAGGATTGCACATGTATGATCTATATCAATTAATATAGGGAATTATATTATTTTTTGTTTGCCTTCTCAAGGAGGGAGGAAAAGAAGGAGAGACTTTGGAACTCAATTTAAAAAAAAAAAAAGCTTCTTGTTTACATGGAATTGAAAAAAAATTTAAATAAAGGGATTATAAACCTCCCAAGATGTCTCATGCTGTCAAAATAGATCCCTAGGCAAAGAATATGGTCTAGGTCCTGCAAACTTAAAAGATATTTATTTTGTGAGTCTGGTGTTGCTCAGTGCACAACAGAAAACACAGACTTGATTACTGGGGATGAAATATTCTCTTTAGTCACCTGTATTTGTCAAACAGACAATTTTTTAACAAACAATTTCAACTCCAGATTTTGGTACTGAGCACTGGATTTGAAGTCAAAGAAATTCTGTTCAAATTCCAACTTCTTAAAACAGTTTTCTCACAAGGATATTCTTGGCACAAGAACACTGAAGGTGAATGGAAGTTGGAATATCTGAATTCAGTTCTAATTATTAATGTAACACTGAGCAAGTCATCTTCCTCTTCTATAAATTAACAGGAATAAACGATTCCCTAATCCTTCTGGAGTACATGATATCCATTACCCTTTCTCACACCCCTGGGAGGCAGCACTTCCTAAGGAAAGAAACTTACTACACACAAAATGGAATGGGAAAGAGAAACACTATTACCTGCATTTCGCCGACACATGTTCATATCAGCAACTTGCTTCCAGGTATTTGTCCCAGGATCATAAACCTCTACACTCTTCCTCACCAAGGGTCCATCATGCCCACCTGTGGCATACAGCTGCCCACTGAGTACCCCAACCCCTGAAAGAGAGCACACAGGTATTGTCCAAAGCCTGGACAGTTTTTTCTGCTTCTGAAGAAGTATCATGTCATTTATTTTTCTCTGCTCTAAGCAGAAGTAGCCAGAAATGATCATTCAAAGTATTGGACTGAAACTGAACTATTTTCATTTATTAGTATCTGGTGAAATATCATTATGCACACTTAGAATGGTCGGAAAAAGAAAAATCCAATGCAATAAATCCAATTTCAAAGAGCCATGATTTTCTTGAAATGGGTTTGTCATTTCATTGATAATAGACAGTAACTCTGTTAAAGTTTAGCAGACAGTTTTTGGGAATCTACTGTGGCTGGAAAATTGTCACTTCATCAAAAACCTACTGAGTCTCTTTGACATTAACTAGGTTAGTCTAGTAACAGATTAGAGAGTGTCATAAGATTTGGCCTGCTCACTTTAGTAGGAGCTTCTAGAGAATAAAGTTCTACTGACTTGGCTTTCAATAACCCAGCATTTCTTCCATGACACAATGGCAAACTAGATTGAAGTTTTATCAGAGAAAAAAATGATGTAATCCACAACAAAATCTAAATGAAAGTACAAAGAGCAGAAGAAGACCTGAATCAATTTAATTCAAGCATTTAATGATCATAATACTATGTGCTAGTTTTACGTGCAAGGGACAAAAGTGAAAAAGTACCTTTTGCCACAAATTATCTATGGATCACTTCATCCATCTGTGTAAAATGAGAGCCCAGAACTTACTCTAACTTGTGACGAAAATCCCAGGGCCACATGTAGTTTGACTCTAGTCCAAATTGCAGTTACCCGAAATGGCCACTAGAGAGAGAGCTACTACCAAAAATACTAGTGGCTTCCATCGTGATTATTGTATTTGATTTTTTACTAGATAACTCTTTCCTGTGATAGCTGAATGAACAGTCACTTAAGAAGCAAATCCTATTGGAATGTAAGGATCCAAAGTCTACTGCCTTCAGAAGCTGCCTTTCTCCCCACTAAGGCACACAATACTGGAAATTCACTACTAGTATTTTCATTGTTGGTTGTTCTATGATTACTGCTCGGAGCACTTCTTAGTCCAAAGTGTGATTTCCTGGATCAAAAATTATTGAGTTTTCTGGGATTTCATAAGGATTTTCCCAGGGCTAGTATGTTAAATTCTAGAGACTCTCTATTCCTGAATTAAAATAGCACTACCTACCATAGGAGAGAGAACAAGATGTACCTGTGACTCAACCTTTCTTTCAATTTTTGGAAGTACTGGGTTCTAAAATAATGGTAATGAATTGGAATTTGAGACTAGTGCCTCATGCATCAACATATATACAAGTATAATAATACCATAGGGAAGTTGTGCATTTCTGCAGAAAGGATTCTAAAATCTTTTAACACAGCTAGATGGCTCAGGAAGACCTGAGTTCAAACCCAGGCTTGAACCCTTTGGCAAGTCATTTAAACTCTGCTTCAGTTCCCTCAAGTGTAAAAACAGAATAACAGTATCTACCTCACAGGATTTTCATGAGGCTCAAATGAGTTAACACATGTAAAATGCTTTGCAAACTTTAAAGGGCTATATAGAAGCTAGCTATAAGAGGGAAAGAAAACATATACACAAGGATGACATGCAAAATAAATTCAAAGAGTAAATAATTTCATGGGAAGAGTAAATTAGATAGAGTTACTAGCAGCTGGAATTAAGAAATATTTCATGTAGAAGAAACACCAGAATTAATGCATTCCAGATATTCTAGACAGTAGAAAAGTGAGTAGATGCAAGATAAAATGTCATATGTGAGAAACTGCAAGAAAGCCCTTGAGCAGTACAGGAAGGGAGCAATTATAACAAAAATGGAAAGGCAGATTAAGGCCAGATAAGAAAGAGCTTTCAAGACCAAACAGAACCTTAAGTCTTATCTTTGCCACAATAGAAAATCATTGGAATTTAGTAATAGTGTGAGATAAGCCTCTGCTTTAGGAAAATCATTTTAGTAGTGATATGGAGGATATAATGTAAAAGAAAGAAATTTCAAGAAAGGAGACCTATTACAAGAGTTCAGCTATGCAGTGAAATGAGGAAACTGAAGTTCCAAGAAGTTAAGTGAATTTCACAGGCAAGATAGATTTACACAAGTAAATGGCAAAAAACAGTATTTAAAGGTAGGTCCTCCAACAAGGGTCAAACTTGAATTTCTTCACTGAAAATTCCAAATTAGCTTACATACCAGCTCATACAGTTGACATTTCTGTAATATATTAAATTTTAGAAAGCATTTTCCTATAATGCCCATTGGAAATTGGCAATATAAATGTTAATATTCAGTTTTCACCATAGAGTGACCTGTATGGATTCTTTCCCAGGAGAACTTGCTGAAAAAAATTTACTCATGTGGGGGCCAAGAAGAGTCCAACAGAACTCTGGCAAATGTCTCATTCACTAAGATACAAAATTAGATGTGGGATAATCAGGTTCAAAATACATAGGGTTGTCTAACCAGGAATTAAGATATATCCCACAGAAGCCAGGCTTTCTTCCAAATTACCACATGTAATAGACACAGCATTCTCTCTGTATCAAAGAACGCTCCTCTACTCTGCTAAGATGGTACTACAGAACCAAATTTTTAAGACTTTTCTCCAGCACTTCAGAATCACAACAGAGGTTATTCAGGTAATAAAATAAGTTGTTTGGGGTTTTCTTAATGGAATTATTCCAATGGCTTTTTCTTTTCATGGATGTCAAAGGTATTTCCACTCAAAGCGCCCAACTTCAAATCTCAAGAGGAATGCTAACTCTCTAAAAATAACATTCTGAGCACAGCTTTTTAATAACTTCTATGGGATTCATACTGTGCATTTTCTCCTCCCCTTCCAGTTTTTTTTTTTTTTTTTTTTTTGGTCCAGACTTGTGATTTTAAGCTTGTTCCATCAAAGCAGATTAGTAACTAATCTGCAAATTGTTTACAGGCCTTGAACCCAGGTTTTCCAAACTCTGTGGCTGACCCAAAAGGCAATGAATCAAGCTGTCTCCCTCTGTGTAGTCTGCCTCTAATGAGTTTCACAAGTTGTTTTTTTTTTTTTTTTTTTTTTTTTTTAAATAACTTGTTGGAGATGTTCAACCCAATTTGGAGAGAGATTGCAATTTACCATATACTACACATATACTATAAACTCCACCTCTTCACAAACAGAACAGAACAAGAATATTTATTTCTGTACCCTGAAAAACAGGCTGTCTATGTGAGCATGTTTCATAGAACCCAGTTTGTTTATGATCAGACATCTGGGAAGAATTCACTAAGAACAGGATGCTAATCAGAACATCCCTGTACATCACCAAGAATTTCAGTAACAAAGAATCTGATTTCTTCCCTGAGTAGGAGGACAGAGAGTATCTTCTCCCACTCCTTTCCCACACATTGACCCTGGGGCCAGCAGCCAATGGAAGCTGACAACTCAAGCATTTTTCTATGATCTTGTGAGAGATGAGTAGAAAAATAGTACAGGTGGACAAGTGTACCACACTCTCTGGAGAGTCCTAGACAGACTGACACAATTTCTATACTTCCCATGAGAAGCAAAGGAGAAGCTGTCCATGAAGAATGAGCCCACCCCCAAAGGGAGAGAGATTTATCTCAATAGCATGACCTTTAATCCTGCTAAATATTTGCCAGGGTTCAGTTCTTTCCTCTATAAAATATGTTAAATACAAAAGATCTGCAATTTTATCCACTCTACTGGTATAGAGTAGATAAAATTGCAGATCTTTTGTATTTAACTTACTGGCATAGACTACCACCCTTCCATCATACATATTTCTGAAGTTGCTGTGGCCAAAAAAAAAATTCCATTTAATGGCCAATCATCACAATTAGATTCCCTGAACATCTCTTTCATCCTTAAATGAGAAGCATATGGCCCATCATTATGGAGAAAGAAGGTTAGAGAAACATCTACAAAATAGGGAGAGCAGGCCCACCATGTCTATCTCACAAGGCTGTAGAAGAGGATAAAATGCAAAAAGAAAAATGAAACAAATTCAACTCTGCATTATCCTTCACTCTCAATTCTCTATCCTCATTCTACTAATGTTCATGACTTGTTGAATCCTTAGCTTGGGGACCTTTTGTTCACATGCTGCTGAATGGATCCCCATGGAGAGAACAAGCTTGTAAAATCTTGGTGCTACATCACCTTGGAATGGCAGAATGACCTGGCTGCCTTTCAAAGGCTTTGACACCCAACTGTCTCATCCCAGAGATACCTGCTCCACTGCGGCGTGTGCTCATGTCTGCCACATATGTCCATTCATTGGTCGCTGGGTTGTACTGTTCCACAGTACTGAGGCACTGGCGGGAAGCCCCATCATAACCCCCAACAGCATACAGCTTTCCTGGCAGGAGATGGGGGAGAAAACAAATGAAAATGGCACTTCAGAAGTAACTTCAATAAGCATTATTAAGTCCCTAAACTGTAAATAGCACTGTGCTGGCACTGAAGATACAATAACAATGAAAAAACGGTCCCTGCCTTCAAGGAACTCTATATTCTACCAGAAGTTATGGAAGAAGGAAGTCATGGCAGAAAAGATTTCCCTATTAAAACCTCTGCCAAATATATTCCACTGACAACCAACTCTTAATTTCCATCACACCCTGCTATCTTTTGTTAGAATCTTAGCTTAAAATCCTCTTCCTGCAGGATGCCCATCTGAGTTGATGAAATATTTTTCCACCCCATCAATGCAATCCCTGACCTACCTTCCCACACATACATTTATATTATTGTAATTGAGTTCTTTATCAATTGCAAATGTTTGTTTTGTCAGTTTTAGTATGTTATATAGTTATGCTATTATAGTTAGAAGTCTCTGTCAATTCCAAGTGTTTGTTTTGTCAGTTTTAATAGATTATATGTTACTTGAGGGGAGGTGTGGCTTCTTCCCCTTAGCACAACTTGGCAACCCTAGATACTAGAGACTGAAGGATATTCCCATTTCTGGGAGGCAAGTCCACTACCTTGGCCCTTATTCATTCAATTATATCAATGTCCATGGTCCAGCAAATATATTCATTTGAATGATCAAAGCTAAGAGCCGAATAGCGGTGAAGGACTGAGTGACCCAGATCTAAAATCTTCAGCAACTAAAACATTCAAACTGCTTCACACCTCTCAATTACTACTGGGACTATGGGAATTCTCAGGTGGCCGTCCCAATAAATCTGTCAACATTACCCTGAGGTAAATAACTTTTTATCTGCCTTGGCTTCATCTATGCTCTAGCAAAAGAAGAGAATAAATGTTTATATAGTGTCACTATGAGCCAGGTACAATGCTAAGTGCTTTATAAATATAATAACATTTATATTTATTTATCATTTGATCCTTGCAACAAATCTAGAAAATAGGCACTGTTATTATCCCCATTTTACAATTGGAGAAACTGAGGCAAACAGAGGTTAATACTATTGTATTCATACAATTATTAAGTTTCTCAGATCTTCTTGACTCCAGGCCAAGGCCTCTATCAATTGTATCACTTAGCTGGTCTCTATACCTTATAAGATGGATTCCTTTAAAGATGGATTATTTTCTTGTGTTGATGTTTCCTCCACTAATAAAGCTGTTAGTCCCTCTGTGCCTTAGCAGATGGTATTTTTGAGTTGCTGGGGTTGAAAAATATCAGTCTCTCAAGGCTTTTGGTGTTTTGAGGCTTTCTGGAGATAAGGGAAATGGATACACTAATCTATCTGGGTGGCTTAAATCCAAATAGGCTTCAAATCAAGAATGATTCAGTGATAAGGAGTACCAATGAAGAGCTCCATGTGTTTAAAATCCCAGCTCTGGTCCTTACTGCCCATGTGACTGGGCAAATTACTTCATTTTTCAAGGTTTCTTGCTTCCTCATCTGCAGGATGATGAGGTTGTACAAGATTGACCTCTACACTCCCTTCCAGCTTGAAATCTAGGATCATGGGAAGAGAGAAAATTATTCCCAGTCTGTCTTCTTATTTAAAATGTGCCAAATTAAAAGACATTGCTTTCTTCTACATGCAGGAGGTACACACAGAGATCTCCCCAAATGGAATGTTTTAAATTATTAACAATGAACTTCACAAACTATCCAGACATCAGCTGAAAATGTCTCCATGTGCCTGCAAAAGCTGTGACTGCAAAGCTCTACTTGTGTCTGCTTAACCAGTTTGCTATGTTTAACTCCTGATCTATTGTTGGATATTTTTGGGAAAAACAACAGGGTGGGAGAAGGGTGGTAAAATAGAGTTGGTTACCAAAAGAACATTTACATTGAGCAGGAGAGAGGACCAGGAATACCACATTCCTCTCCACCAAGAAAATGAGTCTAAGAAATGACTGGCCTCATTAGCAGAAATGTATTCCTGGCACTGACCAATTTTATTGTCAGCTTGTGTCAGTATCAGGATTATAAATTTCTAAAGATTCTCTAAATCACTGACAATAAGAGTAATGTAAATTTAAAAGAACCCTGACCTAGATGATTAAAAAAAGACAGAAGTTGGAAAGGCTGTGAAAAAAACATTATTAATCATGGTACAGATTGTTTCAACTATTTTGGAAACATAAGGCTTACAGGATATTAAATATGGAGATGGAAGAAACCTCAGGGGCCATATTGTCTAACTTCATCAGTTTCCTTAAGGTCATCTCTGTTGCAAGTGACCTAGATGGATCATTGCCAGAAAAATGAGTAAACTGAATTGAAGTATGCATTTCTCGTATTGTTAGTTTTACCTTCTATCCAACAAGCTGACATAGATGATTAAAAAAAGACAGAAGTTGAAGGGGTTGTGAAAAAAGGCACATCAAACATTATTAATGATGGTATGGATTGTTTCAACCATTTTAGAAAACATAAGAATTAGGTTATTACATTTGGAGATGGAAGAAACTTCAGGGGCCATGTTGTTTAACTTCCTCAGTTTCCTTAAATGATTTGTCTAAGGTTATCTATGTTGCAAGTGACTGAGATGGATCAATGCCAGAAAAATTACTAAATTATTCGTTACTTTGACTCAGTGATTTGCTACTGAGCACATACTCCAAGGAGGTCAAAGATAGAGACAAAAAGTCCCATATATACCAAAATATTTATGTCAGCACTTTGTGGTATCAAAAAACTGTAAGTAGCTGCCCATCAATTGGGAAACAGTTAAACAAACTGATGATAAATGAACATAAGGCGACTCCATGTAAAAATCAATGTAAGGAATTCAGTTACCTAGGAAGAGTTATATAAACTAGTGCACAGTAATGTAAGCAAAAATGAATAACTTTTATAATGATTAAATTAATGTAAAGAAAAAGAATAATAAAAGATATCAGAACTCAAATCAATGCAATAGCCAATCTTGACTTGACTGAGAGAGTTAACAATTAAAAACATCTTCCTGCTCTCAACAGAGAGGAGGGCAAAATACAGGTGAAAAGTGAGCTTCATATATTGCCACACACGACCACTCTGTTGGTCTTATTTCATAAGACCACAGGCAGGAAAAGTACTCAGAAGTATCTAGTGCAACCATGTCTTCCAGATGAGGAGTTATAATTTGTTACAAGGGATTGCTTCACTGAAGGTAGAGTGGAGGATGAGGGGTACTGGAAAATAACACCAATGCAATAAAAGGCATCAATATAACATTTTTTTAAAAAAGGAAAATTTATTTCTAAAGAGAAAATTATATAATTCAATATCATAAGATCACAGTACCACATGATGAGGGTAGGAGGCCTTTCTATTAACAGGAAAGGAACTACATTCTTTTTCATGTTATTTCTCAAATTGAATTGTTATAGACTGTAACTGTTTTCCCTACCTCTGTGTTGGAATCCTTACAAACTGCTAACTCATTAGAGTTGATCTAATCTTACAAGAAGATGTTTTGGGCAGAACCTGAAACAGGTACTAAGTAGAACTAATTAGTACAATGCTTGTGTTTGCACCTTTACTCATTGGAGTTCACAAGTATTGGGGGTTCACAAAGTAAACTTTATAACTTTGTGAATTCACACCTCCCTTGAAGCTCTTTGGGCCAGAGAGCACTATGGGAGAAAACCCATAATCCCTCTCTCTCGTATCCCACAATTCCTCTCTCTTGTATAAAAGAAACAGAGGCTCTCGGGGAGATTTCAGCGGAATTACACTAGAAGCCCTCTCTCCGAGGCGAGGCAAGAGAGAATATATTTTCCACTTGGCTGGCTGGTGGCAGAAGAGAGTTCAGCTGGAGTGGAGAGGAGCAACTCTGGTGCAGACAGAGAGCACTTTGACAGATTTCACCGGAATGACATGAAGAGTGGAGCTGGGCTGGAGGCTGAAGAAAGCAGAGGCAGAGGCTGAAGGACAAAACCTTTGGATTTGGCGACATTCGGAGGGAGCTCTTGGAATCAAGCAGAGAGATAGACCTCTAAGCTAACCAGGCTATATTGGAGATAATAAAAGATCTGAACTTTTATCACCTGGCAGAGTTTTGAGAAGAAAAAGCTTACCATACCTCTGAGTATAACTTTATAAGTTATACTGTTCCCAATCCCTCCAGAAGAGAGGAAGAGAGACAGACAAATGAAGTCATAGACAGAAAGATACAGAGACAGACAATCAGACAGAAAATTAGAAACCGAGACAGACAAGATCCAGAGACAGAAAGATAGAACTGAGACAGACAGAAATTAAGAGAAAAAGAGAAAGACAAGCAAGAATGAGAAAGAGCGAGAGAGCAAAAGAGAGAGAGAGAGAGAGAGAGAGGAGAGAGAGAGAGAGAGAGAGAGACACGCTGCCTTTATGACTACAAAGTTTAAACTTTTCATTGTGACTTTCAAGGTAAATCCTAATCAGCCTAAGTCCCACTACTCTAAGATCCAGCCAAACTAGCCATAGTCCTCCATGTTTTTCTGTCTTTCCTTAGTCTTATTCCCTTCACATGAAATGACTTCTTCCTGTTCCTCACTCTCTTTGGGAAGAGAAATGTGTTCCATCAACTGTATCTTCTACAGAATTAGCATAGTACTTTGCACAGAGTAGACATTCAATAAATGTTGAAGTATGCATAAATGAATAAATGAACTAACTTCCCTGTAAAAATTCTATCCATCATCTAAGAAACAAATGAAATAATGATAATAATTGATAGTTCACATTGTTATGGAACTTTAAGACTTACAAAAAATTTTCCAAAAATAACTAGATGAGGTAATTAAAGGATTATCTATTTTATCAAGTATTATTTATTATTTATTTTATAGATAAGAAAATTAAGGCCCAGAAAAAAATGGTGGTTTATGCAAGGTGATAGTTAAGAAATAATCGAATTCATGTTTTTTGTTGTTTTTTTTTTAAGTTCTAGGCATTTTATTTCATTTAGAGGCAATCAGAGTTAAATGACTTGTCCATTGGAATTTGAACTCAGGCCCTCCTGACTCCAGGACTGGTGCTCTTTCCATTGTCCTAGCTGCCCAAAGTCCTATGCATTTTCTATGTCTTCTATGGAAACTTCTCTAATCTTTCAAAGACTTGTGTTCTCTTCCTCTTCTAATCTTGTTTAGCATGTTTTGCTTCCTTTGTGATATTCTATTTTTAGGATTCACTCTCTACCTCAACATTTGATTTTAATAAACTTAAGGACAGGAACTATCATATTCATATCTTTAACACTCCTGCACCTCATACTCATTCAGATTCAATAATATTTAGAATGTTATACCTGATAGATGCTCATCATCCAGTCTTTGGTTGAACAGTTCAACATGTGATAGTGGAGTCAAAAATATCTTGATTCTAATACTGATTCTGCTACTTAATAGCTCTATGTGACCATCACTCAGTCTTTTTGAATCTCAGTTTCCTCATCTATAAATAGGGAAACTCATAGAACAAACCTTACCTAATTATCATGAATCTTCAATGAGATGACAAACCCATGTGAAGCACTCTAAAAAGTTTACAACATTCCTAAATATTCCTAGATAAATGCCAGTTATCCTTATTATTTTATTACCTAGTGGAGCAGCCCAATCCCATTACTGGACAGCTCTGATTATTCAAAAGGAAAGTCTACACTTTATTGAGTTAATACTTGGCTCTCTGTAACTTTAGTCAGTTCTGCTTTCTGGAATCACATTAATAAATTCACACCCATATGAATACTAATGGTTGAAATTAATAATGAAAGATAAATGGAAACTTAATTCCTTAATTTATTAATTACTCTGGATATTAAACAGTTGTGGATTTAATCTACAAGATTATCCAGAAACTTAAAGACCAAATTAAATATGTGTCTAGAGTTAAGTTTAATAAGAGACATGCTACCCATGGAAATAGTAATGATATAAATACCGTGTATTAGAGATGTCATTTATACTATATTATACTTATATATAACGACAGTCATTTTAAAAAGAAAGCTTATTTCTTAAAGAAAGAGAGATCCTAGGGTATCATAGCATTCTGAGATGACAAAATATTGAACTAGACCAATTTACTATATGACTTGAAGCAAGTTGCATGGCTCCTCTGGAGTCAGTTTTAACCCTCTGCAGCAGAAGAGAACACATTTCTACTAGGGAGAATTTAGCAATTGTTGTGCCACAATTTCCTTTGATTATTCTACCTCAGTTTTGCTCATTGTTTTCAGTTTCCCTAAATTGTTCTGCCTCAGTTTCCCTTAATTGTTCTAACTCAATCCTCTTAGTTGCAACTCCCCTTCCGGTTCATTAGGATTGATATAACTCAGGGCTAGTTAATCTAAAGTTATAAATTGTAAATGTGTAAACTTAAGATAAGGGGGTGTTCAGACTCCCTGGCCCCTAACTCCTCCTAAGTCATCAAAAATTTATGATCCTACCCCCCACCCTATCAGAATTGGATTGATAGTCCATTCCCGACTTCAGTGCTCTAACTCTGCCCCTGCCTCAATCTATCCCTTGGTAGCTTGGAGCCACATGTATATGTATATACTTCATGGGAAGCACACATTACCTGCTAGATGCTTTAGACATAAAAGCCTCCCCTCAGAAATACAAATAAATTATTAAAAACTCTCTAATCTCTATCTTGCCTCAGTTTCTCTAGCATTACATTTTGGAGGCTTCCCAGCAAGATATGAGAGTAGGGATCTTTGGGCCTTTGGATTTTTCCCAGAGTCTCCAGGGAAGAGAGCAGTTTTCAGCCACAGTCACACCATCTTCATTTCAGCCACAGGAGAGTAAGTGTGGATGTCTTAGGACATAATCTAATCTGTTTTATCTGTTCAATCTATCTGTGCTAGCATTTGGATTCTCAGAATAACAGAATGCCAATGGGCATTAAATTCTGAGAATGGGATCATTTCCAGGATGCTGTATGATACCCCCTCTGTTTTGGGTGTCTTCTAAGACAGATCTGGTCTGATCTGATTCTGAGCACCTTTTTGGGCACTATCTGGTTGTATGTGTTAAATGTTTTATTTAATGTTGTAACTGTGCAGTATATGTCTGTATGATTTGTGTTTTGTATTCTGTGTGATGTCTGTTTTGTTAATTTAAAACTCTGTTAAATTTTAAGAACAATGATTAAGAAGTTTGGTAATTGGTTATTTCAATGATGCAACTGTGCTTGGTATAAAATTTGCTTGTGATTTTAAACTTTTTAACTTATTGCACTAATTTGTAAATAAAAGAACAACAACAACAACAACAACAACAACAAAAACTGGGCTATTTTAGTTTTTGAAGCTAGCTAGTAGGATTTCTAAGGGAAAGAACAATAAAACCTTACCTGATTCAAATTCAAGCCTGGCCTAGGCTGGCCTGGGCAGATAAGGCCTCTGGAGGACAAAGGAGTTTATGCTAATTGCTTTGACACCTGGGAAAAGCTTTTGGAGAACTAGTTTAAACCTAAGTGAAAAAAAAAAACCCAAAAGAAAGTATCCTTTTGGGCAGTTTCAAAATGGTTTTACTATAGCCTGTGCATGCTAGATGTGGTTAGCTTGAGTATAAGATCTTAGAATTTGTTTAAATATTGAAAGATTTGATACTGAAGAAAAAACTTAAAAAAAAAAAAGCTGTATTTGATTTGTTTTATGGAGTCATTTAGCTATTCACTGTATTGTGAATTTTAAAAGTTTTGAAGGGGAAAGACAATTAGGAAAATTTGCACATGGAAAAGAGGTTGGGTAGGGCAGGGAGAAATGAGATCTTTTGTCTTCAAAGGGGAAGATTAAATTCATTCCCCCCTCCACTACTCTCTGCTATTTTAACAATGGAACATCTAGTTGGAAAGGTTATAGGGTTGGGAATTGAAGGATGGAGAAATATTGAGTATGGGTCAGGAGCTAGGAAAAATGCCAAGTGGAATAGGAGAAGGGATAAAGAGAGGCCATGTGAAATCCCCTTCCCCCAATTAAGCCTGATATAAAAGGAAGGCCACATAGAATCCCTCCCCCCCTCTCACTAAGTATGTTCCAGCCACTTTCTGCTGAGGTTTGGCTCTGGCAAGTGATTTTGCAAGACAGGCTCACTTTTAAGTTAACTGACTGAATATTTGTTTCTTTAGATACATAATGATTTCCTTGGTTAAGGAATATGGTCATAAATGTGCTCTATAATTTGGTAGGGTTATTTCTAAAAATTTAATACTTTTAAAAATCTTTCAGATCCTTTTATGTGGTATTTGGATATGTTGTATTGATTGTATTGGGTCATCTTGAGGTTATTTAAAGGGCCTCTGAAAATAATAGGTTTTTTTCTTTTGTCCTTTTGAATGTTTCTGTTATGCGCAATATGCAATTTGGAATTTTTTCTATGTATTGGGTATTTTAAAGCAAAATGATTTGTATAATATTCAACTTATGAAGCATCTACTTGGATATGAAAGATAATTGTTCTAAGTTGTGAATTTACTGAGACAAATTTCTTATTGTTTTCAATATAAGGTCATGGTAAATACCTGTTTGGGATTTATCTGAAACTTTGGTTAATGGGATTTGTTATTAGAGGTAAAATTTCTTGGGCTTGTAGTTAATATTATTTGGGAGTTTTAAAGCTTCATTGGAATAATTATCTGGAGTAAAACTGGGTTAAGGCTATTTTATCCTGTATGAGCTTAGGGATCAGTTTTGATTGCTTATATTGTTATAATCATATCCCTGAATTTTTTCCTCTTGTGACTGATTTCTATAATCAGAGCAATGGTCAATAGAAATTGTTAATGCAATTCAATTATGTCATACATTGCTGTTTCCAATCTGGTTATATGTAATCATTATATCCTAAATACTTTGGCAAATAAGTATTTAGCCTGGTCATTTATCTGTTACTGGATATTTGTGTCTGTAGATATTCAAATTTTTAAAAAGTTTCTAAATAATGAAAGGACGATTAGTGCAATGTCTATGAAACCTAACTGCTGTTTTGTTTTTTTTTTAAATTGGGCTATAGCTAACAGCTACTTGCCTATCCTGTGAAACAAGCATGTCTCCTTACATAGGAAGCTGCTGGCCAGTCTATTTTGGCCTCCCCACATCTTGTAGCAATCTTTGTGGACCAGTCTTTCTATCTCAGACTGTTCTAACCTTTATTTGTTAGATTTGTATTTTTCCCCTAGATTTTGGTCAAATTACAGCTATATCTAGGGCCTAGATCAGTTTTGATTATCAGCATGTCACTCCACACCCATCCCCCTCCCTGGACTGAGAATAACCGCCTATCCTCAGCATGAAGAAACAGTTTTTGAATGAGAGACCATCCCCCCCTGCTCCTAATGTACTTTGGACTGATAAGGGAGAATTTGGAAATGGTTGATTAATGACTGCTAAACCCTGACTGGGTCATCCATTACTGTGTGTTTTAAGATTTGGGATGGAAATTGTTAAAACTGTGTAATTATTGCTTTTATGTTTGAGGGATTTTTAGGAAACCCTACTGTACTAGACTGTTATGTAGAAGAATTTTGATTCACTCTTGGAATTTATATGTGGGATGGTTATTTGATAATTCCTTTCTGTGAGAAAAAAAGGGAGGAAGAGATAGGAAATTGGGGAAACTGGTGGATTTTCTCAAAAATACCTGAAGGAATGGGAACTCCTAGTTTTCTGTTCATTTTGCTTAAGCATTTCTGCCCCACGCCTTATCTCACTAGTTCAGATTGAATCGGAAGTCCTTTAAGCAGTGTTTTTCGTTTTTACTCCTTGCTTAAACTTACTGAAATGTGACTGCTAATTATGCTTTAACTTTGAAACCCTTTATTCGGTTAGAACTGCCCTGGCAGACTCAGTTTTGGGGGGACTATTTTCTGATTGTCTGTTTTTAGAAATCTCTAAGATACAGGCATCTTGTGACTGGCAGTCTCTCTGATCTGTTTCTCCAGTCCAGTAATCCCATTAATTAGTACTTCAGTATTCTCAAAGGACCTTGTAGTTTGATATCAGGTCTCTAAAAGTTCGGGTTTTGCCTGCCTTGATAGTCTAACTATGCATAATCTGATAGCTCTGCTCAGAAATCTGATCCTTTCTGCAGTTCTGTCTGTTCCTCTGGGCAGGGAAAGGTAAAGCTACTCCAAACCTCAACTTTCTCCCCTGGAGTAGATTGCTCCTCTGAATGGGCACAGCACAACTGTCTTGAGCCCTATTGCTCTATAAGCAGAGGCTGAGTTAAGTGCAGAAATGACCACAGACCTAAGTCACAGTGAACTGTACATTTCAAACTGGATTCTCTGGCTGAGATACCCCAACTACAGAGACTTGATATGCTTGCAACAGGGAACCTTTGTACTGCTATTAATTTTGAGATTGTCAGGGAGAGACTTGTCCTTGCATTTTCCTAGTTTTATTTTGGCTTATTTGCCTCACATAGGCAAATTATGGTGCTAAAACCTTATAGTATCTAGAGGAAGGTAATTCAATGATTTGAATATTCAGGAGAGAGAGTGTGAAATGTTGTGCCACAATTTCCTTTGATTACTCTACCTCAGTTTCCCTAATTGTTCTGACTCAGTTTCTCTAAATTGTTCTGCCTCAGTTTCTCTTAATTGTTCTGCCTCAGTTTCTCTTAATTGTTCTACCTCAATCCCCTTAGTTGCACCCCCCCTTCCAGTTCATTAGGATTGATATAACTCGGGGAATCCCTAGCTCCCAACTCCTCCTAAGTCATCAAGAATTTATGGTCCTACCCCCAACCCTGCCAGAACAGGATTGACAGTCCGTTCCCAATTTCAGTGCTATGACTCCACCCTTGCCTCGGTCTACTCCCTGGTAGCTTAGACCCACCTGTGTAGATACTTCGTGGGAAGCACATATTAGCTGCTGGATGCTTTGGACATCAGCCCTGGCGGCAGTATGCCCCCAGCACAATCTCTCCCTCTCAGAAATCCAAATAAATTATTAAAAACTCTCTAATCTCTATCTTGCCTTAGTTTCTACGGCTTTACACAGTGAATGGAATGACCATAAGTTTAAATGTGGAGAAAATATAAAGGATCATCTAGTCTAACTTTATAATTTGACATATGAAGAAAATGAATACTGGAGAAGTGACTTAAAACCAACCAAGGTGTTAATCGACTAAGTTCAAGAATGAATCAAAAACTTTAATATTGTCAATATTCAAAGAGTGTGTGTGTGCGTGTGTGTGTGTGTGTGTGTGTGTGTGTGTGTGTGTGTGTGAAATCCGGAACTGTAACAACACAGGTGTATAGAAATCCAAGTGAGAGAAGTCCCTCTGCCAGAATAGGTGAGCAGTTGTTCTGCAGAGTGGGGAGTTGTCTAAGGCACCAAGAGGTTAAGGTCACAAATTCTATGTGTTTCAACTGTGTACTTGAACCCAGAATCTTCCTGTCTTGAAGACTGACTCTTTAAATCCACTTTATTCATTCTGCCTCTATTATTATGTTTACTATTTATTTATTATGTTTGCTACTGTTTGTTTTTTTTAAATATGAACAAAGTTAATCAAATGAAGATACCTAACCAATGTACCAAAACTCCTGTTTGCCTTCATTTTATTCCTATTACTAGGGAAGCAAACAATGATGAACTTACTTTATGTGCATTGCCTTATCTCTCAAATCAAATATTAAATTCACTTAAGCCCATGAAGGTGAGATATTAACACAAGCCTCAGAACCAGCAGCTTAGATAAAAGAGAAATAAAAAGACTATCCCAAAACCAAATCACTACTTAACTTGAGGTACCCACATGGTCAAAAGCAAAGAGATCTGACCCCGAGGGCTTGAAGAGAAAGGAAAGGTCTAGGTTGGAATGGCCTCCGAATTCCTGATCCAAATAGGAAACTGACCATTTCTCACTCCCACCCTTGCCTTCCTTACTTACCTTCCACAACACCTACTCCCACACTGCTTCTCCTTGTGTTCATAGGGGCCACAAAGAACCATTCATTTGTTTTGTAGCTGTAGGCTTCAACTGAGGCAAGACCTAGAAACCAAAAAAAAAAGGAAAGACTTCTCTGTCATCTCATTGTCAACGACTCTATTATATATCAGCCTTCATAAGCAGGGAGTCTCTATGTGTGGGAATATTTTTAAAATAGTATATGTATGTGTGTGTGTGTGTGTGTGTGTGTGTGTGTGTGTGTGTGTATCTCTTAGACACACTCTGTGCCTATGTGTATTTAGTATGGGTTAAAAATAAAAAAACTCTTAAAAATGAAAGAGAATATAGGTCTAGGCATAACATAGTTTCTGTATGAGTATATGTGACATATATGAGAGAAAGCAGATGTGTATGAGAGATTATGCCTTAAAATCCCTAAAACTTTTTTTTGACTCTCATCATGACCTAGTCTCTCCATACTTTACCAGGCTATGACTTCTGTATTGCCTATATTCTCTTTCATTCCTAATTTCAATCTCTTGGTAAACCAGTTCAACTCTATACTACCTTTTAGTCTCATTTCTCTTATCTCCTTTGTTCTAAAGACACTCATGATCTGCCAAATCCTAGTCATGAATTACTACTACCATCAAACCCTTTCTCTCCACATGCTGCTGAGGGGATCTGAAAAAAATCACAAAATCATGAGAACTAGAATCATTACAAACTGATGTTCTCTAATTTCAAATGAGCTCTCGCTGCAGCAAGACAATCCTATATGTCCCTAATTAATATCTCACTAATAAAACATCTATTTCAAATCTTATCACTCTTATCAAGTATTTACTCCCAAGTTGAGTTGCTGCTTTCCCCTTTTTCATCATTTTAAAATTCTTTGACATTATTCCCTACTCTCTTTTCCTCTCTCCCAGTTTCATGATAATGAAGTGATCTTTCTCTTTATCAAGGCCAGCCCATTTACATCTACCCTTAATCCCATCATCTTCTCCAGCAGACTGTGTGTACTAACATCCTTATTCTCTTTTTAATTAATCTATCTACTGTTTCCTCCCAAGCTGTCTCCAAACACACTCATGTCTAAAACTTCTATAGCTTTTGTTAACTATCATCCTATATCTCTTCTACTTTTTGGCTAAACTTTGTAAGAAAGCCATATAAGTTCAATTTCTCCTCCTCTGTCATTTTTAATCTTCTACAGTATATTCTCTGATGCCATCATTCAACCAAAACTTTTCTCTCCAAAGTTATCAATGACTTCTTGAAAAAAAATTTTGTGAGGCAGTAAGGATTAAGTAACTTGTCTGAGGTCACACAGCTAGTAAGTGATAAGTGACTAAACTTTAACTCGGGTCCTCCTGATTCCAGGGCTGGTAGTCTATCCACTAAGATACCTAATAATGATTTCTTAATTGACAAATCTAATCTTAATTTCTTAATCCTGATACTTTCCTGAATTCTATACAGCATTTGACATTAGATTACCTACTAGTACCCTTCTTCATTAGGTTGACACTGCTCTCTTCTGGTTATACTCCTATTACAACTGCTTTTATTTAGTCCTATTTGCTTGTTCTTTATATCTAGTTCATGTCCACTAACTATAGATGTTCCCCAAGATTTTGTACCGCTCTCTTCTCTTTATTCTCTTGCTTAGTGAGCTCATCAAGTCCCATGAGTTCAATTATCATCTCTACCAGATGATTCCCAGATCTATATTAATTAGCTTAATTTCTATCCTCAGTTACACATCTGCATTACCAGCTGGATTTTGTACTTATAAAACTGAAAAATCCACATATCAACATATCCAAAACAGAATCCATTATTACTTACCCCCACCCTCATCCTCCACCCCTCATCTTTCTAATGTCCCTTTTACTTTTGTGAACATCATCCTCACTTCCTTGCAACTTTGGTGCCATCCTTGGCTCCTTCAATCTCATTCATTCCACATATCTAATCAATTGCCAAATCTTGCCATCTGTACCTCTAAATCATCTCTCATATATGTCTCTACCTCTCTACTCATACAGCTACCACTCTAGTTCAGGCCCTCATCATCTTTCACCAGTATGATTGCAATAATATTTTAATGGGTCTCCATGCACAAGTTTCTTTCCATTCTAGACCATTCATCACATAGTTATCAAAATGATTTTCCTAAAACATAAGTCTGATCATATCACTCCCTTCCCAATAAGTTCTAGTAGTTCCTATTACTTATTTCTAGCATGGAGCATGCCTGGCACATAAATGATTAATAAATAGTTATTAATTAATTGCAATTAAAAACCCAGTTCTGTCCTATCTTTGTAATCTTCTTACTCCCTTTCACTCATTCCTCAAAGACATAAGATTTTTTTAATTGCTGTTTTTTCTTTCTATCTTTTTTAGCATGATATTTGGCAGATGGTATACACTTAATAAAATGAATTGTTTTCGATTGAATAAGAGAGAATTTATGTATCTATGGAGAAAAATTATGTCTGTAGTGACAAAAAAAGATTATGTGTATGTAAGCAGGTGTGTAAGACAGAGAATGGAAGAAAAAGAGATAGAGTGAATAGGGCAGAGAGAGAGTAAATATATAGTTACACTAATGGGCAAAACAAGACCTTTGCCAGAGAGGAGGATATAGATCTCATTACTGTGCTTAGGCCAACTCTTAAATATCTCCTAGACTAAAAAGAGAGAAAATTTCTGAGCCCACCTGTGCTACCATCAAACCCTCCCACTGCATAGAGAAGGTCGTTAAGCACAGCTGCGCCTAGCGTGCTCCGGCGCTCCTGCATACTGGCAATGGACGTCCACTGGTCCTTCACACCATCATACACGTCAACGGTCCGAACACGAAGGGAGCCATTAAAGCCCCCCACAGCATAAACGCTTCCAGCCATGAACACCACCCCTGAGGAGCAGGAAAATCAAAGTGTTCAAATTAGCTCATGTAATAGCAAAGAAAATTGGTCAACTCTCAATTGTACAATACAAACAACATTAATAAAGCATAGACTAGCATAGTGGCCAAAAATGGAGAGCTTAGCTTGGTATTAGGAAGAACTAGATTCAGGTTCATACACTCCAACTTTGTGACTATGAATAAATTATTGAACCTTAGTCCCCCACGCAACTCTGAAACTAAGGAAGTTCTAGATGGATGTCCCATGTATATCAGTGACTCCACAATGATGACATCATAAGGTGGGACAAAACAAACAAACAAAAAAACTTCCAGAAGCTCTCCTGAGGGTAGGTACTGATTTTTCTTCTCTTTGTATCCCTAGCACTTAGCACAGTGCCTGGCAAATAATAAGAGTTCAAAAAAAATACCTGTTGGTTGTTTGATTGAAGAGGAAATATGACTATAGTATGGACAGTACAAAATATCAGATAGTCTCAAATCTCATCTATTCCTTATATTGTGGTAGAGTTGTTGTTGTTTTTTTAAGAATTACATTTTAATTCTGTTTTACGTAGGTGAACATTAAAATGGATATTAAATTTTACTCAGGCTAATAGCTCTAAGGATCTCTGATTGTTAAGACCCAAAATATTTGTCACATTGTAACCTACTGATGTCAGGAGAAAGATACTTATTCAGCATCCTTTGGACTTGTAGCTAGCACTCTAATGACTTTTCAGCCTTTGAGAATGTAAAGGGCTGAAACTTTGAGTAGATGCACTGGGTTCAGATGGCCGAGCACTTAAGGCTAAATACCCATTGGGCAATACTCTATTGACTTATGCTTGGAAAATGGCCCTTCCCACTAATCTGTCCTGGCTTGATCTTTTGGTGTATACAGATGATTGTAGGACGGATTAGGGGGTGGACTAAGACAAGACAGAGTCACTTTGGTGGTAGACAAAAAGAAAGAAGGTCGTGGAGATCCTGCATCCATTCCCTTCACTTCTACCCCTAAAAACCAAGAATAAAGACAAAGGACTTTTGCTTATCCTGATTCTGGCCGATTCTAAGGTATCCAGGGTGCTAACTCAGTCTTCATATTTGGTGCCCAACATATGAACCAAGAACCCTAATTTCACTGGAGAAGTCCTTGGTGACCAGGAAATAGGGTGAGTATTTTAATAGGCAAATAGGGAACTTACTTTGTTAAAGGATAAACTAGTAACCTTTTCTAACTGAAATAGGGCAGATATTAGGAAGAGATTCTCCCCCATCCCCACCCCCACCTCCACCCCTGCCCCAAGGGGGTGCTATAGAAAGCATACTTAAGTTGATCAAGGGACAAGGCTTAATTGTAACTTGGGAGCAGATCCCAAGACTCTTAGATACATTAGAATGCATGTCCCCTTGGTTCTTAAAGGAAGAAGATATTGGGGCAGATAATTGGAAACTAGTAGGAGATCAACGATGTGAATACTAAAATGATAAAGGTCCTGATTCAATTTCCAAGGAAACATTCTATATATACAACATAATACAATTGGCCTTAAAGAATTCTGCAAATTATAGAAAAAAGAAAAGTTTTCAGAACATCCAGATGAGGAAGTATGAGGAAAAAGAAGAAGACAAAGGACAGAATAATGGCAATATCACCAGAGGGCATGAGGAGTTAAGTGAACCTGAAGGGTGTGGTGTTTATCCATCTCACAAGGCAGCTTCAACCCCGCCTAAACCACTGGTTCTTCACACGCCTCCATTAATTTTACCTTCCAGTATGGAGGGAGGAGGAGTAGTGGGAGTGAGAAAACTGGGTGGGAGAACAAGACCCAGTACCCCATGTCCAAAATGCAACAGAGGTTTCCATTGGGCATCATAATATAGACTGATTCAGAGGAATGAGATTAGGGGCCCAGCCCCAGAGCCCAAGGTAAAAAACACTTGGGCATAATGGCAGCCAATGGTACCCAGAGAGTACCTAGAAGTCCAGTACCCAGACATGACCAATCAGCTGGGAAGCAATCTGATGGGAGAAAGGGATTATACAATCAATCAGCCAGAAAGCAACCTGATGGGAGAAAGGAATTACAATTGGGAAGAACAGAGTTGTATGCAGCTGAACTGAGATGCCTCCTGGAGAGGTGAAATCTGTTCCTCTCCAGCCTATGGATCCCTTGCCTCCAGAAACAGTAGGCTTGACCATTACACCTCCTGAGAGTACTTACAAAATAGTATTCATCCATACACTGATGTGGGAAATTGGAGAATGTGTAGATAACATCCCAGTCACTAATACAGATAGACAATGTGTGACTTATCAACCAGGAGAATTAGTAGCATGAGGTTAACTGATATAGACTCCTAATAAGCAATCTGATGATAGTCACCCAGATTCTGACTCCAAGCAACAAAATCCCGGAATATATTTGATAGCAGTTGTGCTCCGACCTATGCTCACTATCTATATAAATGGCATACCATTAGAAGGATTGATAGACACTGGTGTAGATCATACAGTCATTAGAGGTGTCAACTGGCCCAGTCACTGGCCAAAGATTAAGGCAGACACCTACATGTCTGGCATAGGAGGATCAATAGCAGCTGAAGTTAGTGCTACCCCTTTGAGATAGACTTTTGAAATTCAGGAAATAAGAACAATAATGAGGAGTTACTTTGCCCAACTTTATGCCGATAAATTTGATAACCTAAGTGAAGTGGATGACTACTTTCAAAAATATAGGCTGCCCAGATTAACAGAAGAGGAAGTAAATTGCTTAAATAGTCCCATTTCAGAAAAAGAAATAAAACAAGCTATTAATCAGCTACCTAAGAAAAAAACCCCAGGACCAGATGGATTTACATGTGAATTCTACCAAACACTTAAAGAACAATTAACTCCAATGTTATACAAACTATTTGAAAAAATAGGTAATGAAGGAGTACTACTAAATTCCTTTATGACACAGCCATGGTACTGATACCTAAACCAGGCAGGTTGAAAAAGAGAAAGAAAATTATAGACCAATCTCCCTTATGAAGATTGATGCAAAAATCTTAAATAAAATATTAGCATAAAGATTACAGAAAATCATCCCCAGGATAATACACCATGACCAAGTAGGATTTACACCAGGAATGCAGGGCTGGTTCAATATTATGAAAAGTATTAGCATAACTGACTATATCAATAACCAAATTAACAAAAACTATATGATCATCTCAATAGATGCATAAAAAGCATTTGATAAAATCCAACATCCATCCCTATTAAAAACACTTGAGAGAATAGGCACTTGAGAGAGAGACTTTTCCTTAAAATAATCTGTAGCATCTATTTAAAAGCATTAATAAGCATCATATGTAATGGGGATAAACTGGAACCATTCCCAATGAGATTAGGAGTGAAACAAGGTTGCCCACTATCACCATTACTATTCAATATTGTATTACAAATGCTAGCCTCAGCAATAAGAGTTGAGAAAGAGATTAAAGGAATTAGAGTAGGTAATGAGGAAACCAAATTATCACTCTTTGCTGATGATATGATGGTTTACTTAGAGAACCCCAGAGATTCTACTAAAAAGCTATTAGAAATAATCCACACCTTTAGCAAAGTTGCAGGATACAAAATAAACCCACATAAGTCATCAGCATTCTTATATATCACTAACAAAATCCAACAGTTAGAGTTACAAAGAGAAATTCCATTTAAAGTAATTACCGATAGTATAGGAATCTATAGGATTGTTTAGGAATCTATCTGCCAAGGGAAAATCACGAACTGTATGAGCAAAACTACAAAACACTTTCCACACAAATAAAGTCAAATCTAATCAACTGGAAAAAATATTAAATGCTCTTGGATAGGGCGAGCAAATATAATAAAGATGACAATACTACCTAATCTATTTATTTAGCGCTATACCAATCAGACTCCCAAAAAACTATTTTAATGACCTAGAAAAAATAACAACAAAGTTCATATAGAAAAACAAAAGGTCAAGAATTTCAAGGGAACTAATGAAAAAAAATCAAATGAAGGTGGCCTAATTACCAGATCTAAAATTATATTATAAAGCAGCAGTTACCAAAACCATTTGGGTATTGGCTAAGAAATAGATCAGTTTATCAGTGGAATAGGTTAGGTTCAATGGACAAAATAGTCAATAACTAATAATCTGGTGTTTGACAAACCCAAAGACCCCAGCTTTTGGGATAAGAACTCACTGACAAAAACTGGTAGGAAAAGTGGAAATTAGTATGGCAGAAACTAGGCATTGACCCACACTTAAGACTGTACACCAAGATAAAGTCAAAATGGGTTCATGACCTAGGCATAAAGAATGAGATTGTAAATAAATTAGAAGACCATAGGACAGTTTACCTCTCAGACCGTGGAAGAGGAAGGAATTTATGACCAAAGAAGAACTAGAGATCATTACTGATCACAAAATAGAAAATTTTGATTATATCAAATTGAAAAGTTTTTGTACAAACAAAATTAATGCAGACAAGATTAGAAGCGAAGCAATAAACTGGGAAAACATTTTTACAGTCAAAGGTTCTTATAAAGGCCTCATTTCCAAAATGTATAGAGAATTGACTCAAATTTATAAGAAATCAAGCCATTCTCCAGTTGATAAATGGTCAAAGGATATACAGACAATTCTCAGACGAAGAAATTGAAACTATTTCTAGCCATATGAAAAGATGCTCCAAGTCATTATTCGTCAGAGAAAGGCAAATTAAGACAACTCTGAGATACCACTACACACTTGTCAGATTGGCTAGAATGACAGGGAAAGATAATGCAGAATGTTGGAGGGGATGTGGGAAAACTGGGATACTGATACATTGTTGGTGGAATTGTGAATAAATCCCGCCATTCTGGAGAGCAATTTGGAACTATGCTCAAAAAGTTATCAAACTGTGCATACCCTTTGATCCAGCAGTGTTACTGCTGGGCTTATATCCCAGAGATCTTAAAGAAGGTAGTCTTCTTAAGAGTAAATAATCACCCAAATCACAGCCAAGTGATAAAAGTTCAGATGTTTTATTGTCTCCAATATAGCCCGGTTAGCTTAGAGGTCTATCTCTCTGCTTGGTTCCAAGAGCTCTTGCAGTTTTGTCCTTTGCTTCTGCCTCTGCTTTCTTCAGCCTTCAATCCAGCTCCAAGTTGAATCTGTCTTGCCTCCGAGAGAGGGCTTCTGGCTCTCAATCTCCCAAAGTGCTCTGTGTCTGCACCAGAGTGCTCCTTTCCAATCCAGCTGAACTCTCTTCCGCCACCAGCCAGCCAAGTGGAAAAATATTCTCTTGAATCACTCTTGCCTTGGAGAGAGGGCTTCTGGCGTAATTCCCAAAGTGCTCTGTGTCTGCACAAAAGTGCTCCTCTCCAATCCAGCTGAACTCTCTTCTGCCACCAGCCAGCCAAGTAGAAAATATTCTGGAATAGATCTGTCTTCACTGGCCTTATATCTGACTCTTCTGAGAGAATGGGATTATGGGTTTTCTCCCATAGTGCTCTCTGGCCCTAAGAGCTTTAAGGGAAGTGTGAATTCACAAAGTTACAAAGTTTACTTTGTGAATCTGACAAACTTGTGAACTCCAATGAGTAAAGGTGTAAACACAAGCATTGTACTAATTAGTTCTACTTAGTACCTTGTTTCAGGTTCTGGCCCAAAACATCTTCTTGTAAGATCAGATCAACTCTAATGAGTTAGCAGTTTATATGTGCTAGAATGTTTGTGGTAGCCCCCTTTGTAGTGGCCAGAAACTGGAAACTGAGTGGATGCCCATCAATTGGAGAATGGCTGAATAAATTGTGCTATATGAATATTTTGGAATATTATTGTTCTGTAAAAAATGACCAGCAGGATGATTTCAGAAAGGCCTGGAGAGACTTACATGAACTGATGCTAAGTGAAACGAGCAGGACCAGGAGATCATTATATACTTCAACAACAATACCATGTGATCATCAATTCTGATTAACGTGGCTCTCTTCAACAATGAGATGAACTAAATCAGTTCCATTTGTTCAATAATGAAGAGAACCAGCTATACCCAGCAAAAGAACTGTTTTTATCTGCTTGCATTTTTGATTTCCTTCTCAGGTTCTTTTTACCTTATTTCTAAATCCAATTTTTCTTGTGCTGCAAATTAACTATATGGATATGTGTATGTATGTATGTATGTATATTTGATTGAAAATTTGAAAACAATGATCAAAAAAGGAAACATTATTTTCAAGAAATTATCAAGGAAAATTGTCCTCATATTCTTGAACTAGAGGGTAAAATAGAATTTGAAAGAATCTACTGCCACTGGTCCCCTCCTGAAAAAGATCCCAAAATGAAAATTTTCAGGAATATTATAGTCAAATTCTGGAACTCTCAGTCAAGAAGATAAACATCCAAAAAGAAATAATTCAAGTATGGTGGAGCCAGTCAAAATAACATAAGATTTAACAGCTTCTACATTAAAGGATGAGGGAGCTTAGATTACAATATTCTGTAGAGCAAAGGTGTTAGGATTACAACCAAGAATCACCTACTTAATAAAACTGAATATAATCCTTTAGGGAAAAATGTACATTTAATGAAACAGAGGATTTTCAAGCAAATCATGATGAAAAGACCAGAGCTGAAAAGAAAACCTGAGTTTCACTTATAGGACTCAGGAAAAGCATAAGGGAATAATCAGAAAAGGGAACATTTGTACATGGAAGATAATACTTATAACTCATAAGAACATCCTTGTAATGGGCTGAAACTGAGTTGATGCACTGAGTACCAGCACTTAAGGCTAATTACCAATTGAACAATACTCTATTAGCATATGATTGGAGAAAGAATGGCCCTGCCCACTAATCTGTGCAGGTTTGATCTGTTGGCACATAGAGAGATTAAGGCGGAATTTAGAGGGTGGAGTAGGAGAAGTGAGGTGGCTCCCAGCAGAAGAAAGAGGAGATTCCAGTGTCTCCTCTCCCTTTGATAAAGAATAAAAATCAAGAGCTTTCGCTTATCCTGACTCTGGCTGATTTTAAAATATCCAGGGTGCTAACGCAGTCTTCACACATCCTCACTGGGGCAATTAGAAAGCGTACATATATGGACAGAGGGCACAGATATAAATTGAATACAAGGGGATAATATTTACAACAAAATAAAATTAAGGGGTGACAGGAATGTACTGGGAGAAAGGGAAAGGGAAAGGGAAAGGGAAAGGTGGAATGGTGTAAATGATCTACTATAAAAGAGGCAAGAAAAAGTTTTTATAGTGGAGGGGAAAAGAAACGACTATGAAAAGGGGAAGGTGATAAAAGGGAGGGCATGTTGGGGAGGAGTTAGTCAAAAGCAAAAAAAAAAAAAAAACCTTTAAAGAGAGAGGATGAAAGGAGAGAATAGAATAAACAATAAGGAAACATAATTATAAATAGTAATTGTGGAAAGAATTTTGAAGCAAGTTTCTCTGATAAAGGTCTCATTTCTGAAACATATAGAAAACAGAATCAAATTTATAAAAAGTAAGAGTCATTCCCCAACTGATAAATGATCAAAAGATATGGATAGTTTTCAGGTTAACTAATTAAGCTATTTATAGGTATAGGTAGAGATAAAATTCTAATTCACTATTGAGTGGAGAAATGCAGATTAAAACAACTCTGAGTTACTACCTCATATCTATTAGATTGGCTAATAGGTCAGAAAAGAAAAATGACAAAAGTTGTAGGCAATGTGGAAAATAATGAGACATCAATGTCTCATTGGTAGAATTGTGAACTGATCCAATAATTCTGTAGAGCTAATTGGAACAATGCCCAAAGTGCTATAAAACTATTTGACCTAAAAATACTACTATGAAGCATGTATCCTAAAAGAGATTTTTTTTTTTTAATGAAAAGTACTTATATGTACAAAAGTATTTATATCAACTCTTTTCTCAAAGCAAGGAACTGGAAATTGGGAAATGATTGAATAAATTGTGGGATGTAATTATGCTGAAATACTATTGTGCTATAAGAAACCTGGGAAGACTTCTATGAACTCATACAAAACAAAATGTACAAAGTTACAGCAATATTGCAAAATGATCAGCTAAGGATAACTTTGACATTCTCAGCAATATAATGATCCAAGACAACTCTGAAGGACTTAAGATGAAAAAAGCTATCCATACCCAGGGAAAGAATTAAATGTGTCTGACTACAGAATGAAACATACTTTTCTTTTTACTTTATTTTTCTTGAAGGTTTTTTTTTTTTTTTTGAGAGAAAGGGAGTTAGGGATCTATGTTTTCTTTTACAACATGACTTCTAGGGAAATGTTTTGCATAACTTCACATGTGCTTTCTCAATATTGGGGGAATGGGGAAGGATAAAGGAAAAAAATCTGGAACTCAAAAGTTTTTAAAAATAAGTTTTAAAAATTGTTTTATATATAATTGTGGAAAAATAAAATATTAAGTAATAAAACAAAATAAAAAAGTAAAAAATTGAGTGGCTATAGGGTCAAGAGTGTTATGCCACAGTTTTCTTTAACTGTCCTGACTCAGTTTCCCTGTCTCAGTTACCTTAACTGTTTTGTCTCTGACCCAGTAAAACTAAGGATTATTCGCTCTTGGGTTATGAATTAGCAAGATAAAAGAGTAGATCTCCTGATTCTTTTATGGATTTACAATATTCCTTTAGAATATTCCAAGACCAACCCATGATATCTTTACTTCTTTGTCTCTGGAATTTTTAGGTTTTATGGCTTCCCCTCCCTGATAAAAAACTTTCCCTCCCTTTCTCTTCTTTGTCTCCAAAAAGGTATTTAAGAAGTTGGGGTTCCTCCATTCATGGCTGGAGAATGGCGTCTGGCAGCTGTATGCTGGACGCTGGATTCTTTGGGTCCTCCAGCCCTGGGACCAATGTGGATTCCTTGGTCCCAGTATACTTATCTCTGTCTGACTGGATAATCTGAGACGAGAGTCCTGTCCAGTCAATCTTACTCTCCCATTAATAAAATATTAAAAACTCTCTAATCTCTCTCCTGACTCAGTTTCTCCGGCATTACAAGAGTTTTTCAGCTCTAGTAAGAAAAGGGTATAATCTATCCAGAACACAATGCTTAAAATGTGGGGAAAATATTAAAGATAAACATGGTTCCAGAACACATAAGACCATAGATTCAGAGTTAAATAGGATCTATTCAGGGTTTGGTGGGTTGGGTTTTTGATTGTTGTTGTTGTTGTTGTTGTTTTTATCTTTGTATTCCCAGAACTTTGCAAACAGTATGTGCTTAAGTTGCTTATTGAAACAACACGTGCTTAATAAATGTTTGTTAAATTAGTTTGAATCAAATTTAATCCAATTTTCTTATTTTTTATAAGAGAAAATTAAAGTCTAGATTAACTAAGTGCTTTGCCCAAAGTCACACAAATGGTAAATAGCAGAACCTAAATTCAAACAATGAAACAGAAAAATGAGGACTTCTCAGAATAATAACCTTGGGTAATTCAAGACTCAGCAACAAGAGTCTGTTTAATGATGAGGCTCTGGGAGAAGAGCAAAGACTTGTTCTTCCAACAAAAAACAATTAACAGATAACCCCTTAACTTTTACTCAACTGCTTAGAGAAAAACCTGACTGATTGTTTAATGGTCTGGAGATATGAAAGAAGTCTGCAACCTGGCCATCCCTATATGACTGGTTAAAAAAACCTGAAACAGACCAAATCCCCTAAATTACTAGCTCAGTAATTTAGAAACCTTTAACCCCTCTTACTTAATTGATTATTTGCCTTTGAAGCAAAACAGACCCTTTTTTCTTAATAGCATTTTGAAACATTTATTGCTTAACCAAGACTCTAGTACCACAAAAAGCCCACCAGTATTCCAAAGACAAATATAAGGAATAAAGATCAAGTCAGCCAATGATTTTAAAAGGATTAACAGGAGATGGGTGGGCGAATAGTTTCTATAAACCTTGACTATATAATTATGCTCCTTACTTCTGTAAAATAGGTTTTCCCTGCTCCACACTTTCTGGTGAAGGGGTTGCCCTGCTTCTCCTAAAAATCAAAATAAATAAACTTTGTTTGTACCACATGCCTTTGAGCAATCACTTTGAGTCAGAGTCTTTGCATGCCACATAAAACTCAGATTATAGAATAAGATGATAGGTTTATTATTAAAAGGGATTTTAGAAGCTATCCACTCCAAAAGCTCAGGGATTTATTTGCCCAAGATCACAAAGTAATGAGTAATATAGCCAAGAATCAAACCCAAGAACTGTGCTCTGAATGCAGTATTCTCCTCTGCACACCAATCAGTCCTTCATGTTGCCCCACAACTATTCAGAGATAGCCTTAGATGATTCCTTTGAGAAATAATAGAAATGAGGCTGATAAGAAAATGGTTTGTTTGTTTGTTTTTTTAAACAAAACAATGGTTGTGTCATACTACAATTCCTAAAAATCATGCATCTCACCTGCTCTACATCTCCTTGAAGGAAGTTCTGCAATCTGATCCCATCTGTCTTCCTCAAAATCATAACATTCAACACTTCGGATAGCTTTGGGGGCTTGGCCTCCCACTACAATCATAACCTGAAAAGAGAAAAAAGAAGCATTAAAATAGTATACTATATCTACTTTAACATTGTCATTTACAGGTGAGAAAACTGAGGTTTAGAGACTGAAAATCAATTACCTAAAATCATATCACCAGATTAGAAGAAACCATTGTCTCTTCTTACCCCCAACATTCCAAACATTTTTTTTACTATACTAAATATTCTGAAGAAGGGAAATTGTTTTCACAACAGTTTCCATACTTAGAGTAGTTGTAGATCAATAGGTGGTTTTAAAAGTGGCTTTTTAAAAAACCAAGTCTAGCTAGCAAGGAGGAGGGGGACAATACATCCAGGAGTTAAGGCCAGAAAATAGGGTGTGAATTGGGTAGCTTTGACTAATGATGATTACTTCTAAGGCTGATTTTCAATTTTAAAAAATAAGCCATTTTAAAAGGGCATTACTCTACAGGATAGGGTACAGAAGGCAATCAACAGTGTCAAATGCAGTAAAGAGGTCAAGTAAGATGAAGATTTGGTTAAGGAGAAAGAAGTCTAAAAGGATGAGGAGGAAACAAAAATTCATCAGATTTGGTAATTAAGAAATCGAAGTGTTGCTTCAAGGGAGAACATAACCCAAAAGACTGAAGACTAGACGTTTTTTTCATTTCACATTTACTCTAGAAAAATTCCCCAAAGAGGAATTAAGTGTCAGAGGTGGAACAATTATAACTAAATTCATAGAACTAGAAGCAAGGAGTCCAAAAAGGTAGTTAATTCTTAAAGTACTCAGAACCCTTTCCCCCAAGTTACCATGGTCAGTCAGGATACATACAAACTGGACCCATGGGTTTTGGTTTAAAACTCACTCAAGTCAATTTCCAGTATACCCTTACCCTTACAGTGCATCTTCTCCATCACATTGCATCAAGCAACAGTAATGACTCTGTCTAACCACATGAGGAAGGGACAGGAGTAAAAAAATATCAGGCCTCCTTCTGCCCGAGATGGTCCCTAAGTTAAGAAACTATAAAGCTGCAGAGACTCTACTTAGAACATACATATTAGAAGGTATTATGTTCTATAAAAGTCCTGTAAAAGGTTAAATCAGGTCAGAAAGAGTCCTAAAGAACTGACAGAACTGGGACATGGGAACAATTCTGGTACTAAAATAAAGGAGATAAATTCACTTAGGTCCAATAACTTAGGACAGGGAGCATGGTTGATAAAAAGTAATTTTCTCAAGTGGGAAAATATTGAGGCTAACTTACAGTCCCAGGAACATTTGCACCAGGGAGAGTCAGAAAGTGGGTGACACATTAATATAAGAATTAAGACTAAAAACTACCATGAATTTCATGAATACAATTCAATTAAAAACTAAGAACAGAATTCGATATCAATAGAGAAGATGTTAAAATTAAAACAAAGGAATTAAAAGATTTCAAACTCTCTAAAGAAATATTATAAGGCAAAGGAAATTGAAACAATATCTGATGAACCATTATCAAAAACCCTACTGATTCTCAAGAGAGCATGGAACCATAATAGGATATTGCAAATTGGTTTAAAAGCAAAATGAAAGTGTTACTAGAAGTTAGAAAGAAATAAATGTCAGAATAACATGACAAATCAAAAAATCTGAAGACCATAATGCAAGAAATAACATAAGAAAACTGTTGCCCAGAGATTATGAATACAAATTTTAAAAGTACCATTAGAAAGAATTCACAGGTCTCCTCCAGGTAAGAAAACACAACACATTGCATATGTTTTTAGATATCAATATACTGAAGAGCTATGCTGATTTTTCCTCTTCTTTTTCTTTAGTAGTTAAATTCAATAATTTCAGTTACAAATAACAAAAAAAAAAAAATGTAAGAATGCAGGGGGGGAATGTATATGAATAAAATAAAATAAAATTTGCAAAACATAAAATAATTCTGAATATACTTGAATCCAAAGAAGAAAATGGAATGAAAAATTCTGGAAAAGGAGCTCAAGATGTAACCCAAATATGCTTTAGAAACCTAAATCTAATCATCAGTGAAAAAAGATGGATGTTAAATTGAAGAAAGAAAAACATTCCAAAAATGTCTGTCTCCCCCCCAAAAGGATGTGAGACAATTTAACTTACAAATACATCAAAGAAAAGAAAGACAAGAAAGGTAAATAAAGACAATTACAAAATAATGAATAAGTAGTGAAATGAAATATTCATATCTGGAGATTTAAAAAAAATTAAAATGAAAGACCTATGGTTAAAAATAAAAACCTACCACCAATAACAGAGAGATCACTAAGAAATTCCTTTTTAAAAAGTTATTTATTGATATATTCTCCTTTATACATCTTTATACTTATCCCTATTATCCTCCCTCCTTAACCAGCAAATCGTATTTTAAAAGAAAAAAATAAGAAAAAGGGGAAAAATCAGCACAATCAACCAAAATATTGATAATGTTAGAAAACATAATGTGTAATATCTGTGGACCTCTCAGACCACAAATGGGAGGGTTGGAGGTATTTTTTCTTTTTTTTTTTTTTTTAGTGATTTTTTTTTTAAATAACTTTTTTATTGATAGAACCCATGCCAGGATAATTTTTTTACAGCATTATCCCTTGCACTCACTTCTGTTCCGATTTTTCCCCTCCCTCCCTCCACCCCCTCCCCCAGATGGCAAGCATTCCTTTACATGTTGAATAGGTTACAGTATATCCTAGATACAATATATGTGTGCAGAACCAAACAATTTTCTTGTTGCACAGGGAGAAATGCAAGCAGTTTATATTCATTCCCCAGTGTTCTTTCTTTAGGTTTAGCTGCCTCTGTTCATTGGAGGTATTTTTTCATATCTCTCTATTTGAATCATGTTTGATCTTTACAATCTTGCTAATTAACTTTGATTTTTTTTTATATGTGGTTTTTTTCAGTCCATTTACACTGTTGAATTTCATGTGAATATTAGCTTTTTCTTTGCATGACTTATTTCACTTTGCATTAATTCATGGATATCTTTCCATATTCCTCAGTACTAGTCAAATATGTCATTACTTATAGCACAGTAATACACTATTACAATTCAATACTATAAATTTTAAAAATACAAAACGAAGTAAAGATGAAAGGAAAATTTAAATAAATAGGAAAGGTGACTGGAAAAAGCTACAAATACTAAACCGTATAACTCCTCACAACCCTAAATCAATGTACTTTGTGGGGCTACGTTGTATAAAGAGATGACACATAAATGGGCAGCTAGAGGATATAGGGGAATATATACTATGTATCAGTTGAATCTAAAAAATCAGAAATTGCAATTGTGTTAAAGGGGGAAAAAACTTAGATCATGCTTTAAGTAGAGATAAATAAGGAAATTATGCTTTTAAAAAAGTAATCTTCAATACACTGTTAAAAGCATCCTGGGGGCTCCTGAGACCTTTTCACGGAGTCCAAGAGGTCGAAATTATTTTTATAATAATATTAAGATGTAGTAATTTATATTGTGAACAAAGACAGAAATAATCCAGATAAATAAAAGTTCTTCAGGAGATTTTCAATTTAATAACTGATCATAAATAGACATAGAAAATAGACATAAAAAATTGGAAAATACAAAAGGAGAAGAAATATTAAACAAACACACCTTTTATAGAATACAAGTCAATAAAAACAGTAATCCAATAAAAAAAGTAAAAAGAAAAGACAAAGACCTAAATGGAGATGTGACAGAACCCTTAATAATGAGTAGGTTAAAGAAAACAATCAGAGAAGAAAAATTAATGGTTACATGAAAGACAATGATGAAACAACATAACAAAATTCCTGGCATGTAGTCCTCAGACTAAAAAGTATATCCCTAAAAACATACATAAACAAATTACAAGAAAAAAAAAGAGAAAAAAAAAAAAAGAATTGGATGTACATTTTAAAAATCATGAAACCAACAAACCTTAAAAGCACTAAACAATAAATCTTTAAAATTAGAAGAAAAATATATAAATTGGAAACCAAAAAAGATGCTAGAATTAAAAATTAAGATTCTTTGAAAGGCCTAACAAAATTGATAAACCTTTAAACAATGTGATTATAAAGAAAAGAGCACAAGAATCAGATCAACAAAATAAAAAGTAAAACAAGGCAAAAACATACCTCTCCTATATCAAAAGAAATAAAAATTATTATCAGAACCAATTAAATAGTTATATGACCAAACTGAAAACATAAAAATAATTAAAGAACTTCCTATAAAAATATTTTCATAGAACACCAAACAACCATAGTCTAGTGCAAGAAAATGAAACAAAACTAGCTATAAAGGAAAGACCAATAAGGAAGAAAAAATTGCTAGTCTTGAAGAACTGAATAAAACTTTTTTTAATAGTATTTTTTTTAATTATATGTAAAGACAAATTTTAACATTCATTTACAAAAAATTTGTATGCCAAAATTTTTTAATCCCTCTCTTCTCCTCTTTTTAAGATAGTAAGCAATTTGATATATGTTATACATGGGGAATCAGGTAAAATAGGTGAAAGAAACAGAACAAAAGAAAAAAAACATGAAAAAATTGAAAATTGTATGCTTTGATCCGTATTCAGACTTCGTCAGTTTTTTCTCTGAATGTGAATAGTACTTTTTCTCATGAGCCCTTTGGAATTGTTTTGGATCTCTCTATTGCTGAGAAGAGCTGTCATTCATAGTTGATGGTCAATAAAATACTGTTGTAACTGTGCACAATATTCTTTCAGTTCTCTCACATTATTAAGCATCAGTTCATGTTAAGTTTTTCCAGGTTTTTCTGAAATCTATCTATTCACCATTTCTTACAGCACAATACTATTCCATTACATTATACTACAACTTGTTCAGCTATTCCCCAATTGATGAGCATGCCTTCAATTTCCAATTCTTTCCCAGCAACACATACACAAAAAAGCTGCCATAAATATTTTTGTCCAGGTAAGTTCTCCCCTTCTCCTCTCCCCTTGCCTTTTTTTAAATTCTCTTTGAGAAACACACCTAATAGTGATATTGCTAGATCAAAGAGCATATCCATAGTTTGAATGCCCTTTGGACATAGTTCCAAATTACAGAATCAGTTCACAACTCTACTTAGATCAAGTTAGATCAGTTCACAACTCTACTTAAGTAGTTTCCCAATTTTCCCACATCCCTTCAAAAACTTATCTTCCTTTTCTGACAGATTGGCCAACCTGAGAAATATGCCTCAGAGTTTTAATTTGCATTTCTCTAATCAACAGTGATTGAGAACATTTTTTCACATGATTATAGATAACTTTGATTTCTTCATCTGAAAACTACTTGTTTATATTTTAATTCATTTTGAGTATCTATTTTAGCCATTCCCAATTGATATTCAAAGGATATGAACAGACAATTTTCAAGGAAATTACAGCTATTTCTAGTCATATGAAAAAATGCTCTCAATCATTATTGATCAGAGAAATGCAAATTAAGAGAACTCTAAGGTACCACTTCATAACTCTCTGGTTGACTAAGATAATAGGAAAAAATAATGATAAATGTTGGAGGGAATGTAGGAAAATGGGGACACTAGTGCATTGTTGGTAGAGTTGTGAACTGATTCAACCATTCTGGAAAGCAATTTGGAACTATGCCCAAAGGGTTATCAAATTGTGCATACCCTTTGATCCAGCAGTGTCTCTACTGAATTTGTATCTCAAAGAGATACAAAAATGGGAAAAGGACACACATATGCAAAAATATTTGTAGCAGTCTTTTTTTAGTGACAAGGAACTGAAAATTGAGTATATATCTATATTTTTGTTCTATAAGAAATGAAAGATTTCAGAAAAGTCTGGAAAGACTTACATGAATGCTAAGTGATGCTATGTGAAATGACCAGAACCAAGAAAACACTGTACACAGCAACAACAAGATTATGTGATGATCAACTGTGATGGACTTGACTTTTCAACAATGAGGTGATTCAAAATAGACTTATAATAGAAAGAGTGGTTTTCACTCTTTTTGTTGTTATTGTTATTGTTTGTTCCCTTGTTATTTTTTCTTTTTTGGATGTTATTTTTCTTACACAGCATGATAAATATGTAAATGTATTTAGAAGAATTGCACATGTTTAATATATTGGATTGTTTGCTATCTAAAGAAGGAGGTTTAGGGGGAAAGGGGAAAAAAATTTGGGACAGAAGGTTTTGCAAAGGTGAATGTTGAAAACTATCTTTGCATGTATTTGGAAAAATTACAAGCTATTTTTTTAAGGGGATCTATTTTATAATTGTTGGAAGTGAATTTGAGAGAGTTCAAGTGATTTCTTGCTTGTTCCACCATTTTGACTTCTGGAAGTCCCATCAAACTTTTAAAGAATAATTCATAGCTATGATACACAAATTATCTTGAAAATTGGATAAAGTAATCTACAAAACTTCTTTTACAAAATAAACATAATGGCAAGAAAGGATAATGAAAAAGAACTAGGGGCAGACAGATGGCTCAATGGATAAGAGCACCAGCCCTAGAGGCAGGAGGACCTGAATTCAAAAGAAGAGAAGAGAAAAAAAGAAAAGAGAAGAGAAGAGAAGAGAAGAGAAGAGAAGAGAAGAGAAGAGAAGAGAAGAGAAGAGAAGAGAAGAGAAGAATAGAGAAGAGTAGAGTAGAGTAGAGTAGAGTAGAGTAGAGTAGAGTAGAAAGAAAAAAGAACTATAGTGAATATTGGTTCAAATT
The DNA here is from genome assembly GCF_016432865.1 of Antechinus flavipes. NCBI lineage: Eukaryota > Metazoa > Chordata > Mammalia > Dasyuromorphia > Dasyuridae > Antechinus > Antechinus flavipes. The sequence goes on along the minus strand of NC_067399.1, from coordinate 357,701,730 downwards.
TTTTTAATAAAACTCTGGCAATAAGACAACTTATTATGACTACTTGGATATATAGTAGAAATATAATGATAGTTTAACATTAAAAAAAATCAACAAAATCATATTAAAAACAAAAATATTCCAAAACACATGAATATCTCAAAAGAAAAGCCTCTGGCAAAGTTCAGTATAAAAAAAACTTCCAAATTATAGGCATTTTAAAATATAACTTTCTAAAAATAAAAAATAGCACAGATCATTCTTGATTATTCCTATATTTATTATGAAAATTTTAATTGTTTCCATGCAGTACTTAACCCTTGCTTTGGATTTTAAAAGCTAACTTTTTTTAAAAATTAACATATTAAAACTATGTTATATTTGTGGACCAGTCAGAGCAATTTTGTGATTTTTCTCCAGCTTTATTCAGCAGAGAGTGGATAGTAGGAGCAATTGCTCCCAAGTAATTAGGAGAGCATGATCAATAATAAGATAAGGGCTGGGGGCTGAGGAGAAAATAATGTAGAGTTAAATTGATTTGCTGAGAATTCAAGATGAGGAAAGTAGGGTAGTTATGTTCAATACAGGGTGATGGAATGGGAAAGAACTGAGGGGTCAAGGGATCAGAAGTAATGACGATGATGAAGAACAAGGTCCCTATTCGATAAGAATTGCAGGGAAACTTACACCATATGCCACGATATTCAAAATGAATATGAAACAAATATTTTAAAAATCACACTATAAAATATTCAAAAAGAAGTAGACCACGCACTTCTCACAGGTGTGGGCAGGGATGAATTCTTAACTAAACAAGGAATAAAGACAATTACAAACGATTAAAGTGATAATTTTGATTACATAAGATTTATGATAAGCTTCTGCATAAATAAAATTAACAAATTTAGGATGACAATGGAAGTAGTCACCTGGGAAAATTTTTTTACATAAAATTCTTAGATATAGGGATTTATGATATACAAACAACAGGAATATAAGATCAAAATGATTTCCTAATACAAGATTAGTGTTGGAGTACAGGGTCAACTTGAACCTACATTTCCTGCTGACAGGGTCAACTTGAACCTACATCTCCTGCTGAGTAAGGGGAGTATGAGGCCCTTGGAACAGGCATGTGACATGTACACACTTCCTTAGGTCACACTTAGTCATTAAATTCTATATATACAGTCATAAGACACATAGTCATTAAATTCTGTATATAGCCATACCACCATAAAAGGAAAATTCCACATTTAGTCTTGTGATTAGAACTCGCCGTTACTTAAAGAGTATATAAGTTGTAATATTCCCGGACTGTATAAGCAAGCAAGCCTGCCGCACCCTTTCTGCACCATGTAACCGATCCCTGAATAAAGCACCATCTTGACTCCACGGCGCTCGACTCAGTGCATTTCTTCCTAGTTGGAAGCCGGTGACGACCGAAGACCCCAGATAGGTGGGTAAGTAGAGGGCAGATACTCCTCCCACAATAAAGGCACGCCAGGAACCCCACAATTAGTAAGAGATAAACAGTTCTCAAAAGAACATTTCAAACTATTAAAAAACATAAAACATGAAAAAAATCTAAATTATTAATATTAAGAATGGACTATTAAAAATAGCTTTTTATATTTGGATTAAAATATTGGAATGTAAATGCATCCTCTATAATTATGATAAAATGCTGACTCTACTAATCAACAAGATAGCCACACTGAATCTTTTTCCTGACAGTGGCCTTCTACGGACCATACTCTGTCTTATAACTAAGATCATTTTGGGAAATGGCTAATCAAAATAAGGGGATATAATATATATGTTAAGGGCTAACTTCTCCTGGAAGGATATGAGAGCTGGAACAAACTGAGGGTCACAAGGAACAAATACTACGAGACTAACATGGCCTCGGAGATAAGGTTCCTTGTGTTCCGTCAGTTGTTCCGATAAGCGGCTCTTCCCAGGTGAGAGCTCCAGAACTTCCTCTGAGGGCTACACAAGTTTCATCTTGCTTACCTCAGATTGTTGGCGCAGGCTTTTGCAACATCTTGGTGGATGTAGAATAAAAGAAGGGGAAAAGAAAGAAAGAGAGGAGGAAAGATGTGATCTCTTACTTGGCCTTAATAAAGTGCCTACAAAAAGTGGCAGTGTATTCTGTGACCCACAACCATACAGTCCCAGGGACTGTGTGACATATGGGATCTTGTCTCAATAAAAAGTCAAATTAGCAGCAAGGACATGTGCTCTCAGACATTCTGCCTGATGGCTTGACTTCTTGGCATTATATCCAATTTAACAGGGAGAAGTCATTTCACCTCATCGCATTTCAATCTAAAAAAATCACTTAATGTCTTTAAATGTCATTTGAGAGAGGAAATGATGAAAAGATATGCTAGATTAACCCCTGGTTTTAGTAAATTTCCAAAGCATCCATTTGCACTTTCCTAGAACATCATTTTTCCTGTTGCCATCTGCAAAATGGAGTGATATAGGAGTATTCCTGTGCTTGCAAGATGTTCTCTGGTTGTCCATGGCAACCCATTCTAGAATGATGTTATGGTTGGTATATGTGTGGGTTCTGAAATTATACTGTTAGCTGTTCCATCTTGAATGTGGCAGTTTGATCTGTGCATACATAGTTTTGTAGGGAATGTGGCATGCTCTTGTCATTTTTCCTGGAAACTAAAAAGAGTGGCATTTTTCTAGTGGCATGAGGTTTTATAGACAGGAAAGGAGACACTGCTGAAAATGATCTGAATCTTGCTCCTTTCACCTATTATTAACTAACTTCATTCACATTAATATTGTTTCTGAAAGCCCAACTATTGTTAATTTATCTGCAATAATGCACAACAAAGCTTCCCTGGCATCAAAGTCCTGCAACTTGTCCCTTTTGGTCTATTCCAATTACACATTTATATATGATTTTTGCCCAAAATTATTCTATTCCAACATGTCTATGACATTAATCACTTTTCTATTGCTTTTGTTTGGTTACTTACAAATCCCTAATCAAAGCATTTTATTCAGCATAGAAATTTTAAAACATAGGTCATCTCTCTAAAGTTTTTTCTGTGCAGAATCTAACTAATGTCACACAGGATCAAGATAACAGATTTAGAACTAAGATACTTTAGAGATCATTAAATCCAACCCTCTCCTTTCCCAGAACAAAAAAAGGAAGGCTAAAAAAGATAAAATATTTGCCCAAAAGTCATATAAGAAATGGGATTCAACCTCAGAATCTCTGACTCCAAGGTATAGGATTCTTTCTTCTGTACTACATATTTGTACAACTAATAAATATAATCAGGCAAATAAAGCAGCACTATAGATCATCAACAATGGAATTAGCTTCCAAAAGATATGCTTCAATTGTTAAATAAGCAATATATCATGATAAAATATAAAACAGTTCTTGACTCAAAATTATAAGAATACAAATCATTATCCAGTTGATAAATGGGTATGAATAATTTTCAGATGAAGAAATTTAAACCTTCTACATCACATTAAAAAATATTCTAAATCACTACTTGCCGTTTCTAAAAGCACATCTCAGACGGCAGCTATTACTACAACTACTGGTGAAAGAAATGCAAAATAAGACAACTTTGAGGTACCACTTTACATCACTCAGATTGACTAAGATAAAAGGAAAAGATAATAATAAATGTTGGAGGGGATGAGGGAAAACTGGGACATTAAAACATTGTGGTAGAGTTGTGAACTGAGCCAACCATAATCAAGAACAATTTGGAACTATGACCAAAGGGCAATAAAATTATGCATATCCTTTGATCTAGTAGTATCATTATTGGATCTGTATCCCAAAGAGATCATGAAAGAGGAAAAGGACCCATGTGTGCAAAAATGTTTGTAACAGTGGCAAGAAACTGGAAATTGAGTGGATGACCATTAATTGGAGAATGGCTGAATAAGTTATGGTATATGAATGCAATGGAATACTATTGTTCTATAAGAAATAATAAGCAGGCAGATTTCAGAAAAGCCTGGAAAGACTTAAATGAATTGATGCTGAGTGAAGTGAGCAGAATCTAGAGAACACTGTACACAGTTAACAACAAGATTATGCAATGACCAACTGTGATGGATTTGGTTTTTCAATGGTTTTTCAATCAATGATGGGGTGATTCAAGACAAATCCAATAGACTTGGTATAGAAAATGCCATCCTTATCCAAAGAGAAAAGTATGGAAACTGAATGTGGATCAAAGCATGATATTTTCACCTTTTTTTTTTTTTTTGTCTATTTTTTTTCTTTTTCATGCTTTTTTCCCTTTTTGGCCTGATTTTTCTTGCACAACATAACAAATATGGAAATATGTTTAAAAGAACTGCATATATTTAACCTATAGTTAGATTGCTGCTTGTCATGGGGAGAGAAAAAATAAGAGAGGTGGGAGAAAAACTTGGAACACAAAGTTTTATAGAAATGAATGCTGAAAACTTTTTTTACTTGTAGTTGGAAAAATAAAATACTATTGAATTTTTTTAAAAAGCAGTTCTCAAAAAGAGAAGAATTATAAACTATTAACAGATATATTTTTTAAAAATGTTCCAAATCAGAAGAGAAATGCAAATCCACACATTGTATTAAATGTTGGACCTATAAAGAAACAAAAGAGGAATCCTGTCCTCAAAGCATTTATAATCTCAAAGGAGAGACAACATGAAAATAAATATGTACAAAGCAAACTCTATACAAAATAAATAGAGGCTAAGGAACAAAGCACTGGGAATTAAGAGGAATTCGAGAAGACTTCCCAAAGAAGGTAGAATTTTAATTTTCATTTGTCCTTGGAGGCAATAGAAAGTGACTAGAATTTGAGTAGAAGAGTGACATGATATGACCTCCACTTTAAGAAAATCCTATTAGTGGAGAAAGGACCAAAGTGGGAAGAGATTAAGACAAGTAGAAGGCTATTGTAATAGATCAGGTGTGAAGTGTTAAGTGCCTGAACTAGTGATAGTATCAGAGAAAAGAACAAAGTGTATATATAAGAAATAGCTCTCAAGTGTCACCTCATACCCAATAAATTGGCAAAGATGGGAACAATCAATGTGAGAACTGTTGTTGGTATGACCATTCAGGAAAACAATTTGAAATTATGCAAATAAAGTGTCTAAAATGTCCATACCATTTGACCCAAAAATTTCACTGCTAGATCTATGTAGCCCAAGGAGATTACTGACCAAAAGAAATATTCTCTAGATACAGAAACATTTATAGAAGCACTTTTTGTCAAAGAATTGAACTGGAAACAAAGCAGATGGTCTTTAATTAGGGGATAGCTAAACAGTGTTATATTAATATAATGGTTTATTATGATGTGATAGGAAATAATTAATTCTAAGAACCTAAAGAAGTATTGTTTTGCCATAGTTTTCTTTGATTATTCTACTTCAGTTTCTAATTGTTCTACCTCAATTTCCTTGAATCAGCCTGGTTGCAACATCTCCCCTTCTAATCATCATGATCCAGATAAGGAGAAAAACCTTTTATCTTAGACATCATGACCCCAGACCTTCCCTACTTATCAGAATGTCCTGTGCCTCCTCCCAACCTGTCATTGTTCTTCTTGATCCCAACTTATCAGAATTTCCAGTGCCTCCCCACACCCTGTCAGAACTGGATTGATAGTCTGTACCTGCTCTCAGTGCTCTGACTCCTCCCCTGCCTTGGTCCACCCCCGGTAGCTTGGAGCTACATGCATATATACTTCATGGGAAGTCCACATAAGCTGCTGGATGCTTTTGACATCAGCCCTGGGGGCACATGCCCCCAGCACAGTCTCTCCTCAGAAATCCAAATACATTATTAAAAACTCTCTAATCTCTATCTTTCCTCAATTTCTCCAGCACTACATTATGGAAATATTTGTATAAACTGATACAAGGTAAAGTAACTAAAGAGCAGCAAAAGTGGTAGGGTATGAAGTAACAATCCAGTTCAGTTCTTCCCAACTTCTCTTCCAAGAAAAATAAAGAATGAATAAGGTATTAGAGATGCCTAAGATACAAACCCAGAAGAATATAACTCCAAAATATCTAAAAGCAAAGTCTCAAAGAGAAGAATAGTTTGGTTTCATAAGGTCAAGTAGAACTGTGATATCAAACTCAAATAGAAATGAAGGTCACAAAGCCATACATAAAGTATGTAACCTATAAGCTGCATATTGGTTTCAGAAATAACTTAATTAATGCTACCTATGTTCCACTTATTTTTATTTATTTTATTAAATTTCAATTTGGTTCAACTGAGGGCATGTTATAGAGTACATATTTGACACCTCTAAATAAGGAAGGAAGTGTTGTGCCACAGTTTCCCTAAATTGTTCTGCCTAAGTTTTCCCTGAACTGTTCTGCCTCAGTTCCTTGAATTGTTCTGCCTCAATTTTCCTGGTTGCAATCCCCCTTCCTGACCACTAGGACTGGGATAATTAGGAGTTAAGGGACAAGTCAATTCTCCAAAAGCCTCCATAACTATGGATCATAACATCTGAAGAAGTTGCAGGGCAGCCTTTGCTGGTTGTTGCGGACTGGGAATGAGAGCTGGATACCAGGTACCGCTCTCTTGGGTTAAGATGTTCAAGTCTGTCTTCACGTTTAAGTGGTGGTACATCTAAAAGCAGGAGCATGGAACTTATTCAGCCCAGGGAGCCAAGTTCCAAATACATTTCTTTTTGTCATGAACCGCATACTCTTTTCCAAGTTAATTTCTCTGTGAACTTTTGGACAAAGTACAGGTTCCAGGTATCCAGGGAAGCAAGGCCCATTTCCAGGGCCCCAGGCAAAAAACAGGTGGGGCATGATGACAGCCAAGTTTACACCCAGAGAGTCTTTAGAAGATCAGGACTCTGATATGATCCATCAGCCAAAAAGCAACCTGGTGGGGAAAAGGGATTACAAATGGGGAGAATACAGATTTTATAACCCAACAAAAGGTCAGTGTCCAGTGTGAGCAGCTTCAATATAATCACCAGGTAATATGAAGAGATCCAGAAAGTGGTGAATGGAAGAGACCATGTCGGTTAACTGCTTCAGGGAAGAGGAAAGAGACAATGCAATAGCCTCTTGGTCAGAGAGGTCAGAGAACAGCAACTGTCTCTCAGTCTCCTTGCATCATCGTCTCACAAGAAGAGATCTATTCTGCAGGTCTGGGTTGACACTGTCTAGTGGCTCCTGTGTATTCCAACAATTAGGGCTTTAGGGATCTAGCATTCCAAAAGATAAGACTCCAAATGTCCTATCTCAAATACCTCTACCTCTATCTCTCCAGATTTCCTGGCTCTAGTTTGGCTATCTCCTTTACTCCCAATTTGTAAGCATTTATGGTCCTATCCCCCAACCTATTAAAATCCCTGCTCTCAGTGTTGGCATACATATAAGTAATAGAATATTATTGTAAAATTAGAAAAGATGGGATGGACAGTTTCATAGAAAACCGGGAAAACTTAGATGACTCAATGCAAAAAAAGCAAATAGAGTTAGGAGAAAAACACACAATGCCAAAAATTTTGAAAAACTTGAGAACTCTGGTCAATAAAATGACAAACTATGATTCCAGGAGACTGAATCTGAAGCATGATACCTCTTGACAGAGAAGAAATAAACTTAAGATGCAACTGCAAATTAAAATGCAAAAATTTGCAAATTAAAATGCAAAATACATTACCAATACATATATTTATTTGAAGTTTTGTTCATTTGTTTGTATGTTTGGGAGTATAGAGATGGAAAGGAAAAATTATTATTATTGGGAAACTAAAGATGTAGGTTTACCACTAAAAACTTTCCCATCAAAGTTCAATTGAGCATAATCCTACAAGGAAAAGAAAATGAACCTTTAGTTAAAGGACTTCTAAAAATTTCTGATGAAAAAATGTGAGTTGAGTAGAAACTTTAAAATACAAGCAAAGAATTAAAAAGAAACAAAAAAAGTAAATGAGCAATTGGAAGGTATGATACAAAGGTAAATTATTTATATTCTAGTGAAGTAGAAAAATATTTCCCACAAAATTCTAGAGTCTTCTAAGAATCTTAAAAGAGTTCAATAAAACAGAGAGCCTAGGAATATTTAGAATGTTTTTATGATTTAAAAAAAAAAAAGAAAAGAAATAGAGTGAGGGGGAAAGAATACACTGAAAGTAGAAGCTAATTTCCTATTTCACATAATCACAATATACAAGTATAAGACTATACATACAAGGAAGGAGTGGTAGATGAAGCAAGCATCATGTAAATATAAATTTCATTTGACCTACATAAAGAAAGGTAAAAAATACATACACATACACATACACACACACACACACACACACACAGAGAGAGAGTTTGGTATAGAAATATATTCAATTCAAAAGGAAAGCTGGCGGAAACTGGGAGATGGGGAAATATGGAAAATAAATTAATAAATTCAGGGAAGGAATATTCATAAATAAATAAGCTTTGAACTTAGAGGGTAGATCATAAAAAGGGTTTTAAACAGAAAGAAGGAAAAAGTAAAAACCTCTGATAGAGAATATGCCCCTGAGAGCAGAAGCAGATTTCATCTTATGAGCAAATTCCTCTTTCTCTCCGTCTCTGAGTATTTCTGTCTCTGTCTGTCTGTCAGTCTGTCTCTGTCTCTCTCTCTGTGTCTGCCTCTGTCTCTATCTCTGTCTTTTCTTCTCTACCTTCCCCCTTCTCTTTCCCTCTTTTCCTCCCTCTCTGCCCAATTTAATTCTGTACAGAAAGGGCCAGGGAACAAAGAGAAGAAAATATATAAGAAAACAGGATGGAGGGAAAATCACAATTAATGATCAGAACTATGACTGGGAAGCACTTATCCATAAAAAAGGAGATAAGAATGAATTAGAGAGGAGAATCCAACCATATGTTGTTTTATAAGAAACATCTTAAACATCAAGATTCACAGAGTTAAAATGAAGTGCTGGAGTAAAATCTATTATATTTTAACTGAAAAAAAAAAAGAGGGAAGACATGTAAACAGCAAACAGATTTCATCAAAAACAAGGAAACAAAGATATCACAATGTCGTTATTTAACATATATAAACCAAGTGATAGGGGGGTATCTAAATAAGGAAAAATTAAATACTAATTACATGGAAAAATAGACACTAAAATTAAAATAATTGAAAACCTCAGCATATATCTTTCAGACCTAGACAAATCCAAGAAGAAATAAAAAAGAAAGAAGTTAAGAATCTGAAAAGGATTTTAGAAAAGTTAGATATGATAGCTCTCTGGTGATTAGTGTAAAAATAGGAATAGGTATATACTTAGAAATACATACACACACATATACATATATATTTCCATATTATACATATATAAATGCATATTTATGTATATATATGCATTTACAAAAATGACCAAGAATTAGGCATAAGATCCTCTTAAATGCAGAAATAATCATCACTTCCTTTACTATCACAAAGACATAAAAATTATACTTATTAAAGGACAATTGAAGAAAGGATTAAGAATTAATGAAATTACTGGGCTTATATCTCAAGGAAGCAAACAATAAAAATAAAGTCTCCATACATTCACAAGAACACTTTTTATGATAATAAAGAACTGGAAGCAAAGTAGATGTCCATCATTTGGGAATGGCTGAACAAACTTTGGTATAACAGAATATTACCATGCTGTAAGAAATGATGTGTGTAACGAATGCAGAGAAGCATGGAAAAATCTTTATTAACTGATAGAGTGAAGTAAGCAGAGTCAAGAAACCAATATACAAAATAACTATAAGAATGTAATGAAAAAAAGAACTATATACCAAAAGATCAAAAATTAATATAAACAGGACCCAAATGAAAAGATATGAGAGAAGGCCCTCAACTCTTACCTTTATGGAGGTGTGGGGTAAGGTGTCAGATATCGCACTTTTGGGGGATTTTTTCAATATACTGATTTGTGGAACTGACTATTTTCTTCTCTAAGAAATATTATTTGTTATATAGGATGCTCTCTGGGTGAGAGACATGGAGAAGAAAGATTGGTATAACTATGATGATGTAAAAAATTCAATATATCAATAAAAATTCATTTAAAAAATAATAGGGACTAAATAACTTGATCCTAAAGAACTGCTGGATCAAGGGACAAATCATAGATACAATTTCATTAAACATAATAAAACAACAATGGGACAACAAATAAAAATTAGGGGGATACAGTCAAAGTAGCCGTTAAGAAGAAAATTTTACCTTACTTCACTCTCTATGAATTAATAAAGATTTTTCATGCTTTTCCATTTAAACATTGTGTACTGTAACAGCAATACTGTATAATGATCAATTGTGAATGCCCTAGCTATTCTCAGCAGAAACAAGACAATTCCAAAGGGCTCATGATGAAAAATATTATTTATCTTTAGAGAAAGGATTCATGGAGTCTTAATGGAGATTGAAGCATACATTTTTTTAAATTTATCTTTCTTGGGATTTTTTTGTCTGTGTTTTTTTTTTTTCCCACAACATGGCTAACATGGAATTATGTTTTAAATAAATGAACATGTATAACCCAAATGAAATTGCTTGCCCTCTCACAGAGAGATTAGGAAAGAAAGGGAGAAAGATAAGTTGGTATTCAAAAAATTGGGGGGAAAAAGTTAAATATTGCTTCTACATATAACTAGTGAAAAAATAAAATATCAAATTTTTTTAAATTATGCCACCCATTTGTATGCCAATAAAACTAACAACTTAAATGAAAGGAATTTACCAAAATAAAATACCAACAAACAGAACAGAGAATAGGAAACTTTAAAAATAACTCAATCTCAAAAAAGAAATTTAAAAAAAAAACATAAATAAACTTTCAAAGGGGAAAAAACTAATTTGTACTTCCAAATAATTCTAACAAAAATTTTTAAAAATTAATTTGTATATTATATAAACTATATGTAAACATAGGAAAAGAAAGGATGCCACCAAATCCCCTATGATACAAAAACAGTCCTTGTATCTAAGTCAAAGAGAAATAAAACAAAACCAATTTATTAATTGCCCTCTCACAGAGAGATTAGGAAAGAAAGGGAGAAAGAGAAGTTGGAAAAACTATTCCTATCCCCAAATTTTTAAATAATATATTATTAAAAGAAAATATACCTATATTGGTATACAAAATTTTTAGATAATCAGTTTAGATTTTACCAGAAATACAAAGTTAGTTCTTTTTTTTCTTCACTTGTACAGTTTATTGACACTAGAAGTGAAATTCTTGGATCAGAGCGAGACAAACCAGAGCAAAAGCATTTGCTGAGAATGTTTTCATTAATCAAAAATGTAAGTCGGAAGTTCAAAGACTATCAGATACCATTGTAGTTCCAACAATAAATGAAGCACTTCATTAGTATTAGTACTAATGTTTTGCCTGAGCAATGGAAAACAAGACCATTTTGGGGAAACATGTTAAGAATTTCCAAACCAATTCATTTTACGATCAAAGACAGGAGTGCAACTAGATAGAATGTCTAGGATGTCATTTTAAATCCCTTATGGAGATGTAACCACAATTCTCTACAGAGTGTTTTTTTGTTTTTTTTTTTTTTAAAGAACAAGAATAGATAAGAAAGAAAAATCTGCTTCCTAAAGGAAAAAGAAGCAAAAAAAGTTGACTTTAGTATCTAGAAATGTCAATAAGCTCTTTTTCAAATGTAATCTTGGTACCTACAAGGGATTCTCAAGGTGCTCAGTCTAAGCATGGGCATAAACTGTAATTGTAAAAGATGTTTCTATTGACAAGAACAAAGACTGGTCAAAGGAGGAGGCAATGAAAGAGCTTCCCCACACCTTCAAGGCCAGTTCCATATTCAATAAAATCTGTTTTCTGAGTCTTGCATGTCTTTAACCAAGTACATGCAAGGAAAGAAGATATTTTCAGAGGGAGGAAAGAGCAGATCCTCAGTATTCTTCAAATTTCATGTTTGTCTTTCATATGAAGATAAATCTGAATTTCTAGAGAAACAAAGGCCATGTACTTTCCATATATGAGGTATGGAATGCAGTTAGGACAACCATAGCTTAGGCAAACTGGAGAACTTCAGCCTGGGCCTGGGATATAAATATAGTCAGAAATCAGAATGCTTGCTTTCTTACATAAGGAGACTAATTCAGCAACACAAAATAGCAAGTGGATAAATAACATTATTCCCATTTGTGTCATATATAATTTGTATTATTATATTTAAGGTTTTCAAAATATTTTCTCCCACAACCAAGTTACAAAGTTGATAGTGTCAGCATAAATATCCCATATCTCACAGATAAAGAAACTGAGACTCAAAGAGCATGTTTTGCCAATGGTTTACATAGCAAGGAAGTGCTGAAATTGGACTCAGAGATCTCCATATTCTATTGAATCTTTCCACTGCACCATGCTGCCTCTCAAAGATGCTAATCACAGATTTTTCAAAAGGCCAAGTAAATGAAAGATGGCAAAGTATATTTTCCTCCCTTCTTTGAAAGATCTCTTCATAGTGAGTATGGAGCATTGCATATTTGTCAGATTATGTTGAGATGTTAAGTTTGGCTCAACTGATTTTTTTTTTTCCTAATAACAAGAAGAAGCATTTTGTAGGCACTTGGTATGTACCAGGCACTCTGCTAAGTGCTAATGATACAAAGCAAAATAAAAACTCCATCCTTGCCCCAAAGGACTTCCAATGTAGAAGATAATATGTAAATGACTGGGTACATATAAGATACATAACAGAGGAAATTGAAGACAATCCAGGAGGGAAAGACATTAGCATTTGAGAGGACCCAGAAAGGTCTTCTGGAATAAATGTGATTTAACTATGTTATAAAGGAAGTCAAGAAAACAAAAGGCAGAGGTGATAGGAAAGAGTAATATAGGCTTAAGGAAAAGCCAATAGAAGTAGAGACAGGATCATATTTGAGGAAGTGCATTATAGAATGCATAGAGGGAAGCTTTCCATGCCAAGAGAATTAACAAGCAGCCAATGTAAGAGGATGACATGGTTAGACATTCTGGAAAATCACCATGGTGACTGAGTGAAGAATGGAATGAAATGGGGAGAGACTTGAGGCAGGGAGACCAGATAGAAAGCTATTACAATAATCTTTTTTTTTTTTTTAATTTTATTTTATTTAATAATAACTTTGTATTGACAGAATCCATGCCAGGATAATTTTTACACGACATTATCCCTTGCAATCACTTATGTTTCGTTTTTTCCCCCCCCTCCCTCCCTCCTGCCCCCCCCCCAGGATGGCAAGCAGTCCTATATATGTTAAATATGTTGCAGTATATCCTAGATACAATACATATTTGCAGAACCGAACAGTTCTCTTGTTGCACAGGGAGAATTGGATTCAGAAGGTAAAAATAACTCGGGAAGAAAATAAAAAATGCAAATAGTTCACATTCATTTCCCAGTATTCCTTCTTTGGGTGTAGCTGTTTCTGTCCATCATTTATCCAATGAAACTCAGTTAAGTCTCTTTGTCAGAGAAATCCACTTCCATCAGAATACATCCTCATACAATATCGTTGTCGAAGTGTATAATGATCTCCTGGTTCTGCTCATCTCACTTAGCATCAGTCCATGTAGGTCTCTCCAAGCCTCTCTGTATTCATCCTGCTGGTCATTCCTTACAGAAGCTATTACAATAATCTAAGGAAGAAGTGATAAGGGGCTTACCTAAGGTGGTAGGCTGTGTGAGTGGAGAGAAGATGCATACAACAGATGTTGTAAGGGTGAGAAGACATTTAAGTAAAGAGCTAAGAATGACACTCACTGAGGTTGTGGGCCAGGGTGACTGGGAGGATGGTGGCCCCTCAGGTATTATAGGAAAATGACAACAAAAGAAAATAGAGGGAAAAAAATGCAATCTGCTTTTGAAAAGTTGAGTTTGAAATATATATGGGACAGCCAATTTAGGATGTACAGAGGCAACTGGTGATGTAAGATAGAATTCATAAGAGAAACTAGTCCTAGAAATAGAAATCTGGGAATCATCTGCATTGAAATGATCAATGAATTCATGAGGACTCATAAGATCACCAAATAAGATAATATAGGGGCAAGAAGGTGAGGCAGTAAATAGAGCCCCAGACCTAGAGTCAAGAAGTTCAAATCCAGCCTTAAACACTCACTAGTTGGGTGATCCTGAGCAAGTTATTTAATTCTGTTTGCCTCAATTTCCTCATCTGTTAAACAATCTGGAAAAGGAAATGCCAGATCTTAGCCAAAAAGAAATGGTCACAGAGTTAGATATGATTGAAAAATACTGAATAAGAAGAAAAAGATAAAAGAAAGAAACAATAGAAGAAGGTTCAAGATAAGGCTATGAGGAATTCCCACAGTCAGTGAACATGGCATGGATAAAAAGGAGACTAAGAAGAACAGGCAGGCAGACAGATACTAAAAGAACCAGGAGGGAGCAGTATCATGAAAACCTATTGAGGACAGATGAAGAGGAGAAGGTGATCCAATTTAAAATGTTGCCAGGAGTTAAAGAAGGATGAATATTGAGAGAAGGTCATTAAGTCTGGTAACTTTAGAGAGAGTAGTGTCAGTTGAAATATGAAAGAAGGAAATGAGACTTCAGAAAATAAGGAAGGAATGAGAAACAGAGAAATGGAGGCACAAATTATAGATAGCTTTCTCAAGGAGTTAAAAAAAAAAAGTTTCTCTCTTTCTTTGAAGCTAATTGGGGATGATATCACCAAATAAGGGTTTCTTAAGGATGCAGGACTCATGAATGTGTTTGTGAGTAGCAAAGAAGAAGCCAGAATACAGGAATAGATTGAAGATAAGGAAGTATGGGGAATATTTCACAGGGATGTTTCTCTTTTTAATTCTGTTACAAGAGATAACTTGCAGAACAAGGATGCAAGGGAAATATTTAGAAATAAAAATGAAGTAAGAACTAAATTATCAATTTTTTAAAAAGCAAGGCTTAGACACAAAGTGATGTAGGTGAGCCCATATACAGTTCTGGTCATCGATATCAAGGAGAAAATGAACTTATCTTACCATCTTGACACTATGCACTTCTAATTATCCTAGTTCCTGGTATTGGGAGAGATGCCTACAATCTACAGTGAATCCTAATGTCTCCTTTGAGACACCAAACCTTTGCCTGGGTCTGCAGACAAGGAATAAGTGATCTTGTATGAATTGCTTCATCTTTTATTTTCCAAGTGGAGATGATAATAAGTAATAAAATGACTACAAGACTGTCAGCCACAGGGAAGAATGTGAGCTAATCCACAGGCTAAAAAAAAAAAAGGAACTATCTGCATAACTATTTTCATTCCCATCTTAATTGAAATAATAATCATATTAATGATAAAAGTTCAGATGTATACTGTACTATAAAATTTATGAAACATATTACTTATAACAGGATCTAAGGCAGCATGAAAAGTTAAAAAACAAAACAAAACAGAGTACTGGATTTGGAGGTAGAAGAATTGCCTTTACTTCTCCAGGCCTCAATTTCTTCACCTGTAAAATGAGGGGATTACTTCTAAGAGTCCATTTAGACCAAAATATGTAAGGTTATGATTATCTTGAATAGATTAGCTAGAACAATGTGGTATGATGAATAACTTCTGAACTTGGAGTCAGAAAGATCAAGATTCAAATCCCATCTGTAACATCAGCCATGTGACTACCTCTTTGGGTATCAACTTTCTCACCTGTATAAAGAGAATAAGAATAACAGCGCACACTATACAAATAAGTTGTGGACTCAAATAAGATAATACATTAAAGGCACTTTACAAGTTTTGAAGAATTATATAAATGTCTATTATTGTTATTATTATTCACATTGACTTGTTAGATACTAAGAGAATTTTCCAGTTCCAGCTTTCCTATCTCAAACTTGCAGGTTCCTTACCTTTCAGGAGCATCTAACCCTATAGTCAGCTTATAAGCATGGAAATCATAGGTAGCTGACCATGTAGAGGTTGAGAGTTTGAAGTTACACTCCTTGATCTAGTAAGGAGAGGGCAAAGCAAGAGTGGTTCTCAATGAAAACAAGCAGCTTCTTACCTTGGGCAGGCTGACTGGAGTTCTTGGCTTAGTCCTTGGGTTTTTTATCAACAGCCTCTGATCCAAAGGCAGCAAATGGTATTTCATGGCTTCAATGAGGAAGTCTTTACACGTGTTGTTGTTCTTAATCAAAGCTTCTTCTTCAACTGTCTAGAGATAGCAATACACAAATTGGTTTGGAGTAGTTCTATACTTGTATTAAACATAACGTTCATTCACATAATACTTAGATTTTCTATATGTATGTATATACACATACACACACATATATATATGTATATGTAGTTTCTTTCCTAGCTAGACAGTAAGCTCTTTCAGTGTAAGGACTGTTTCCACTTTTGTTTTTATATCCATCCCTAGTATGTGGCACAGAGACAAGTACAAAGTAGGCACTTAATAAATAGAATCTCAATCCCCTTGATGACATTTTTTCATTGAGGTACAATTTTTTTTTTAAATTTCAAAGGATCCAGACCAAAAGTTTCTTTTATTTGTATAGCATTTTTAGATCTTTTGAATTACAGTATTTGAAGAAACTAACCACTCTTCTATCCAACATTGTTTGTAAAAGAATCCAGGTAATAAATTCCACTTTAGTTTTAATTTGGAAAGCATATTTTCACTACAGCAGTACATTATTATGTAGATCAGTGGTTCTCAAACTTTTATTTTCAGTATCTTTATCCTATTAAAAATTATTGAGGATCTCTCCAAAGCATTTTTGTTTATCTGGATTATATTTATAGACATTTACCACAATGGAAATAAAAACTATTTTTGAATTTGTAGACCCTCTAAAAGGGTTTCAGAGATCCCCAGGATTCTCTAGAACATACTTTGAGAACCACTAATATAGATTAAATACAAAGACCATTCAAGGTCCAACATTACAGATGATAAATCATATAGCTCTTCTAGCAGAGGAAAGTGGAGATTAGGCACATGAAGCATTACTTATGCTGCTACCCATGCCTGTTTGGTACTAGTTTTTGTTTAAATATGTTTTTATTACTAGAGATAAAAAGGAGTGCTTAGGTGGAGGAGGCAGGAAATATCTGTGATGACAAAACAAAAAACATCAACATAACATTTGAAAAAAATAGATTATCTCTGTGGATAAAGGTTTCGGCTTTCTTTCATTAGAAACTGACAACCATAAATGCCTCTTCTGCCTTAATTGCTAAACATTATGAAAAAATTTAGTGGGCTGCTATATCAACTTGCTGATTTTAGGTACCTAGTAATAACTTCTGCTTGTTTTCTGTTGAGGATTTCTGTTTTGTTTGATCCCTAATAAATCTTATTCTGTGCTACAAATTTCCACGAATCCCCTTGGAAGTTGGTTAAAATGTAAATATAAAGGGTATAAAGTGGTAGGAAGAAACAGTTGAAAAAGAGATGGGACACGTGGACAGATAAGCAGATAGTTATTGTTATGTGTCCTTTGTTTTTGAAAAGGATCAATGACATCATACTATTGGAGCAAAATAGTAGATGATGGATAATGTTTTGACTTGCATATGAATTGGAAGTGATGCAGAGCTGCACTGCACAAAGTTATCAATCTAACTCATTTCTGAAGTTATCAGAGCCCAATAGTCAGGATGACTAGTGATGGTCTGAAAGGATGACTCTGGGATCTTCAAGGTCTGGCCAAGCTCTAAGCTCTCCACAGGGCGTGGCCATTGGGACAAATTGTTCTCATCTGCCCATTCTGTCAGGAAAGTCTTCACATGCTAGGGCTAGACATCCCCCTAACTCAACAACAGGATTTTAAGCTTGTTGTTTATGCTCCACCTGGTTTAGCCTTTTGATGAGGTATTTTTACTGGGGTGTG
The DNA here is from genome assembly GCF_016432865.1 of Antechinus flavipes. Lineage (NCBI taxonomy): Eukaryota > Metazoa > Chordata > Mammalia > Dasyuromorphia > Dasyuridae > Antechinus > Antechinus flavipes. The sequence goes on along the minus strand of NC_067399.1, from coordinate 357,683,844 downwards.
GCCACTGCATGTGCTGCAGCTTCTTGGAGCCACAAATAAGAGCTGGGACTAGATAGGCAACAAAAGTAGATGAACACCTCTGAAAAGGGCTCAGCAAGCCCTCACACCAGAGGTGCTACTCCTCCCTAAACACTTCATATATCCTGAAAAACGACAAATGGATAGACAAACAGACAGAAAGTAAGTAGATAGAAAAATCTACATGCAAATAATAAGAAAATCCAAACTGAATTCTTTCTAATACCAAGAAGAGCTAGAGAAAGATCATCCTAATAACCAAAGACAAATATCTCAAAATGAACATGCTGCTTCCCAGGGAGATGAGAACTCTTCAACTCAAATAAGAAAATCTCTGTGACTTAAACAAAGTGAGTTAAACAAAAGCTGTTAGTGGCAAACTATGTGGGTTGTGGGAAAAGTACCCAAGAGGAGTAGAGAGTATAAACTGAATTCTTACAGGCTAACCAAGGCAGTCACAATGAAGAACTGTATATCAGATATGGGCATCTGTAACCTCAGACTGTTAACCTCTGAGAGCTGAAGGAGTGCCAGATAATTAAGGATAACCCACATCCAATAACAGCTTTAAAAGAAACTAGAACATCACCACTAGGTCATTTGGAAAAATTGAGTTTGGATCAGAAAAGTCAGTGATAACTTTAGAGTTTATCATAAGAAATTATATTACTCTCTTAAGCACCCTTTCCTCAACACATAGAGACACTTCTCTGCAATGAAGTCATCAAAGTAAGATACAAGCAGAGATAGAAAGGAAAAAAAAAAAAAAGGAAATTATGCACATTAGAACTGGGGGCCCAATAATATGAACCAATCATTTCAGAAAACTCTGAATTAAAACAGAATTCATTTCTTTTGGGAAAAGGGTATATCCTTCTCCTCCTTCCCCTTCCTCCTGTTTCTTTTTCTTTCTTCAGCCTTATTTTCACTGATATCTTTTGTATTTATATCACTAATTTCCGAATATATCCTTTTCACCTTTCCCACAAACTAGCCAACCCTTGCAAAAAACTAAAAATAAAGAGGGAAGGATAAGGAATGATTTCTTTTTTTTTTTTTTTTTTTTTTTTTTTTTTTTTTTTTTTTTTTTTTTTTTTTTATAATAAATTTTATTTTATTTAATAATAACTTCGCATTGACAGAATCCATGCCAGGATAATTTCTACACGACATTATCCCTTGCAATCACTTATGTTTCGTTTTTTCCCCTCCCTCCCTCCTCCCCCCCCCCAGGATGGCAAGCAGTCCTATATATGCTAAACATGTTGCAGTATATCCTAGATACAATACATATTTGCAGAACCAAACAGTTCTCTTGTTGCACAGGGAGAATTTGATTCAGAAGGTAAAAATAACTCGGGAAGAAAATCAAAATTGCAAATAGTTCACATTCATTTCCCGGTATTCCTTCTTTGGGTGTAGCTGTTTCTGTCCATCATTTCTCCAATGAAACTCAGTTAAGTCTCTTTGTCAGAGAAATCCACTTCCATCAGAATACATCCTCATACAATATCGTTGTCGAAGTGTATAATGATCTCCTGGTTCTGCTCATCTCACTTAGCATCAGTCCATGTAGGTCTCTCCAAGCCTCTCTGTATTCATCCTGCTGGTCATTCCTTACAGAGCAATAATATTCCATAACGTTCATATACCACAATTTACCCAGCCATTCTCCAATTGATGGGCATCCATTCATTTTCCAGTTTCTAGCCACTACAAACAGGGCTGCTACAAACATTTTGGCACATACAGGTCCCCTTCCCTTTTTTAGTATCTCTTTGGGGTATAAGCCCAATAGAAACACTGTTGGATCAAAGGGTATGCACAGTTTGATAACTTTTTGGGCATAATTCCAGATCGCTCTCCAGAATGGCTGGATTCGTTCACAACTCCACCAACAATGCATCAATGTCCCCGTTTTCCCGCATCCCCTCCAACATTCATCATTGTTTTTTCCTGTCATCTTAGCCAATCTGACAGGAGTGTAGTGATATCTCAGAGTTGTCTTAATTTGCATTTCTCTGATCAATAGTGATTTGGAACACTCTTTCATGTGAGTGGTAATAGTTTCAATTTCTTCATCTGAAAATTGTCTGTTCATATCCTTTGACCATTTATCAATTGGAGAATGGCTTGATTTTTTATAAATTTGAGTCAGTTCTCTATATATTTTGGAAATGAGGCCTTTATCAGAACCTTTAATTGTAAAGATGTTTTCCCAGTTAGTTACTTCCCTACTAATCTTGTTTGCATTCGTTCTGTTTGTACAAAGGCTTTTTAATTTGATATAATCAAAATTTTCTATTTTGTGATTGGTAATGGTCTCTAGTTCATCTTTGGTCACAAATTTCTTTCTCCTCCACAAGTCTGAGAGATAAACTATCCTATGTTCTTCTAATTTATTTATAATCTCGTTCTTTATGCCTAGGTCATGGACCCATTTTGATCTTATCTTGGTATGTGGTGTTAAGTGTGGGTCCTTGCCTAATTTCTGCCATACTAATTTCCAGTTATCCCAGCAGTTTTTATCAAATAATGAAATCTTATCCCAAAATTTAGAATCTTTGGGTTTGTCAAACACTAGATTGCTATAGTTGACTATTCTGTCTTGTGAACCTAACCTTTTCCACTGATCAACTAATCTATTTCTAAGCCAATACCAGATGGTTTTGGTGACTGCTGCTTTATAATATAATTTTAGATCAGGTACAGCTAGACCACCTTCATTTGATTTTTTTTTCATTAATTCCCTTGAGATTCTCGACTTTTTATTGTTCCATATGAATTTTGTTGTTATTTTTTCTAAATCATTAAAATATTTTCTTGGAAGTCTGATTGGTATAGCACTAAATAAATAGATTAGTTTAGGGAGTATTGTCATCTTTATTATATTTGCTCGGCCTATCCAAGAGCACTTAATATTTTTCCAATTATTTAAGTCTGACTTTATTTGTGTGAAAACTTTTTTGTAATTTTGCTCATATAATTCCTGACTTTCCTTTGGTAGGTAGATTCCCAAATATTTTATGCTATCAACAGTTATTTTGAATGGAATTTCTCTTTGTATCTCTTGCTCTTGGATTTTGTTGGTGGTGTATAAGAATGCTGAGGATTTATGGGGATTTATTTTGTATCCTGCTACTTTGCTAAAATTGTGAATTATTTCTAATAGCTTTTTAGTAGAATCTCTGGGGTTTTCTAGGTATACCATCATATCATCTGCAAAGAGTGATAGTTTGGTTTCCTCATTGCCTACTCTAATTCCTTTAATCTCTTTCTCGACTCTTATTGCAGAGGCCAGTGTTTCTAATACAATATTGAATAATAATGGTGATAGTGGGCAACCTTGCTTCACTCCAGATCTTACCGGGAAAGGTTCCAGTTTTTCCCCATTGCATATGATGCTTACTGAAGGTTTAAAATATATGCTCCTAACTATTTTAAGGAAAAGTCCTTTTATTCCTATGCTCTCAAGTGTTTTTATTAGGAATGGCTGTTGGATTTTATCAAATGCTTTTTCTGCATCTATTGAAATGATCATATGGTTTTTGTTTGGTTGGTTGTTGATATAGTCAATTATGTTAATAGTTTTCCTAATATTGAACCAGCCCTGCATTCCTGGTATAAATCCTACTTGGTCATAGTGTATTATCCTGGGGATGATTTTCTGTAATCTTTTTGCTAATATTTTATTTAAGATTTTAGCATCAATATTCATTAGGGAGATTGGTCTATAATTTTCTTTCTCTGTTTTCAGCCTACCTGGTTTAGGTATCAGTACCATATCTGTGTCATAAAAGGAGTTTGGTAGGACTCCTTCAATCCCTACTTCTTCAAATAGTTTATTTAGCATTGGAGTTAATTGATCTTTAAATGTTTGATAGAATTCAGATGTAAATCCATCTGGTCCTGGGGTTTTTTTCTTAGGGAGTTGATTGATAGTTTGTTCTATTTCTTTTTCTGAGATAGGAGTGTTTAGGATATTTACTTCTTCCTCTGTTAGTTTAGGTAAGCTATATTTTTGGAGGTATTCTTCTATTTCATTTAAGTTGTCGAATTTATTGGCGTAAAGTTGGGCAAAGTAACTCCTAATTATTGCTCTAATTTCCTCTTCGTTAGTGGTGAGTTCTCCCTTTTCATTTTTAAGACTAACAATTTGATTTTCCTCTTTCCTTTTTTTAATCAGATTTACTAAGGGTTTGTCTATTTTGTTGGTTTTTTCATAGAACCAACTCTTAGTTTTATTAATCAATTCAATAGTTTTTTTACTTTCAATTTTATTGATCTCTCCTTTTATTTTTTGAATTTCAAGTTTAGTGTTTGATTGGGGGTTTTTAATTTGTTCCTTTTCTAGCATTTTTAGTTGCAAGCCCAATTCATTGACCTTCTCTTTCTCTATTTTATACAAATAGGCCTCTAGAGATATGAGATTTCCCCTTATTACCGCTTTGGCTGCATCCCATACATTTTGGTATGATGTCTCATTATTATCATTTTCTTGGATGAAGTTATTAATTATGTCTATAATTTGCTGTTTCACCCAATCATTCTTTAGTATGAGATTATTTAGTTTCCAATTATTTTTTGGTCTACTTTCCTGTGGCTTTTTATTGAATGTAATTTTCAATGCATCATGGTCTGAAAAGGATGCATTCACTATTTCTGCCTTACTGCATTTGAGTTTGAGGTTTTTATGTCCTAATATATGATCAATTTTTGTATAAGTTCCATGAACTGCTGAAAAGAAGGTGTACTCCTTTCTGTCCCCATTACATTTTCTCCAGAGATCTATCATATCTAATTTTTCTAGTATTCTATTTATCTCTTTGACTTCTTTCTTATTTAATTTGTGGTTTGATTTATCTAATTCTGAGAGTGCAAGGTTGAGATCTCCCACTATTATAGTTTTACTGTCTATTTCTTCTTGCAGCTCTCTTAATTTCTCTTTTAGGAATTTAGATGCTACACTACTTGGTGCATATATATTTAATATAGATACTTCTTCATTATTCATTCTACCCTTTAGCAAGATATAGTGCCCTTCCTTATCTCTTTTGATTAGATCAATTTTTGCTTTAGCTTGATCTGAGATCAGGATGGCTACCCCTGCTTTTTTGGCTTCACCTGAAGCATAGTAGATTTTGCTCCAACCTTTTACCTTTAACCTGCATGTATCACCCCGCTTCAGGTGTGTTTCCTGTATACAACATATTGTAGGATTCTGGCTTTTAATCCATTCTGCTAACCGCTTCCTCTTTATAGAGGAGTTTACCCGTTCACATTTATGGTTAAAATGACCAATTCTGTATTACTTGCCATCTTGTTAACCCCGGTTTATGCTTTTCTCCCTTCTTACTCCCTTACCCCCTCCCTTACCCCCCTTCCCAGTATTAAGCTTGTGAGCTCCCCTTGCTTCTCACAGCCCTCCCTTTTTCAGTATCCCTCCCCTCCCCTTAGGGTTCCCCCCCCCAACTTACCCCTTTCCCTCCCAGTTCCCGTATTCCCTTCCACTTAGCTTATTCCTTCCTTTTTCACTTTTCCCTTCTCACTTTTCAATGAGGTGGGAGAAGTTTCACCATAGATTGAATATGTCTAAAATTCTTCTCTTACTGCCAATTCTGAAAGCAGTAAAATACTCACTATTTTCATTCCTCTCCATTCTTTCTCTCAGATATACTAGGTTTTCTTTGCCTCTTCATGAAATGTAGTACCCCCACTTTCCCTTTTTTTCTAGTACAATGTCATAAGGAATGATTTCAACAAAATTAAATTAACTAAAGAATCTGACACTATATACACACTCATAAGCCTCCCTTTTCTGCCAATAAAGGAGAAAGATGCATTTTCTCATCTGTTTTGTGGGGTCAAACTTAATCATGGATTACACAATATTCAGTTTCTTTTTGTTATGATTGTTTTTACACAATATTCAGTTTCTTTTTGATATGACTGTTTTTCTTTCCATTTACATTGCTATAGTCATTGTGTGTACTGTTTTTCTTCTATTTACTTCATTCTGCAACAATTTATATAAATGTTTCTCTGAATTCTTCATATTTTCCACTTCTTACAGCAAAATAATATCCCATTATATTCATGCACCATAATTTGTTTAGCTATTCCCTAATTGATGGATATCTTTTGTTTCCTGTAACCACAAAAAAAAGTATTCTTATGAATAATGTGGTATGTAATAGCTCCTTTTTTTTTTTTTTTCTGACCTACTGAGTACAAATGTCTAGCAGGAGATCTCTGCTAGAGATTTGGACACCAAGAATATGGACTTTTTTTTACCTATACTAATTTTTTTTTGTAAATATTATTGTTTCCAATACATGTAAAGAAAGTTTTCAACTCTCAATTTTTTAAAGACTTTGATGTTCTATTTAACATATATAGGACTGCTTGCCATCTTGGGGGGGGGGGGGGGAGGAGGGAGGGAGGGGAAAAAAACGAAACATAAGTGATTGCAAGGGATAATGTTGTGTAAAAATTATCCTGGCATGGATTCTGTCAATACAAAGTTATTATTAAATAAAATTAAATTAAAAAAAAAATAAAGACTTTGATGTTCAATTTTTTTCTCCTTCTCTCCTTCCCATAATGGCAAGAAATCTAATAGTGGTTTACATTGCAGGTATATAAACATTTCCACATTAGTCATGTTATGAAACAAGATAGAGAGAAAAAGGAAAAGCTACAAAAACCCCTACAAGTAAAAATAGTGTGCTTCTATCTGCATTCAAACTCTATAGTTCTTTCTCTATAGTTCATCATATGGATGGCATTTGTCATCATGAGTCTTAGATCACTGTATTGCCAAGAAGAATTAAATCAATCATAGTTGATCATCATATGATTGTTACCATATACAATGTTTTCCTGGTTTTCTTCCTTTACTCAGTATTTGTTCATGTAAGTTTTTTTGGATTTTTCTGAAATCCACCTGTTCATCATTTCTTATAGCACAATAATGTGCTATTACATTGTAATGTTCAACTGTTCCCCAGCTGATAAGCATTCCCTCAATTTCCAATTTTTTTGCTACAAGAAAAAGAGCTGCTATAAATATTTTTATACATGAGATCCCTTTTTCCTTTATGATCTCTTTGGGATACAACCTAGTAGTGATGTTGCTGGATCAAAGTGTATGCACAGTTTGATTGCCTTTGGGGCATAGTTCCAAATTGTTATGGGGCAGAACTCTGAAACAAGAATTCTTACAAGGTGTTAAGTAAGTGGAATTGATAAATACAATGGTTATCTAGTTTAGCCTGGTGCTTAATAGTTCTCTAGTTTATTCATGTACTTAGTACAAGATAGTTGGGTCAGGCTCTTGGGGGCTGGCCTGGCCTCCTGCATTTTCTCCACTGAAACAAGTCCCCTCTGAAGGCTAGCTGAGCACCAGATGAAGGAGACAATAAAAACTTTTGGACTTTATCATCTGGCTACTCTTGTAGTGATTACTGAAGTGAAAAGAAGGTTGCTCCCAAGACCTCTAGTAAACCGAACCAAGAACATTATACCAAATTGTTCTCCAGAATGGTTGGATTAGTTCACAACTCTACCAACAATGCATTAATGTCCCAATTTTTCCATTATCTTCTTCAACAACCAAATCAATTTGTTAACATAATTCTAATTTACTTTCCAGAATGAATTTACAATTCTCCCAATAGTGGAATGTTCTTGTCTTCCTGGAGCCCCTCCATCATTAAGTATCTCCATCATTTGGCACTTGGCAATTTTGGTGGTAAGAGGTGAACTAGACTCTTGGTCTTATACATTTGTTTTAATTCTCTATATATCTTGGATATGACCACCATCAGAAATACTTGATTCAAAGACATTTTTCCCCTGATCAATGCTTTCCCTTTTTAAGTCAATCAACAATTCAGCATCTCATGTTGTAGGCATTGCACTAGATACTGGGGATACAAAGACAAAAGTAAAATAGTTCCTGTCCTCGAGGAATTTACATTCCATTAGGAGAGAAAATACGTGTATATGTGTGCATATTTAGACCATGTACAAATTAATAGAAAGTGATTTGGGGACAGCATAGTATCTAGGAACATCAGGAAATGCTTTATACTGAAGGTAGCTCTAAAACTGACTTTTAAGAAAGCCAGAAATTTGGAGAAGCAAAGGTGAAAAGGAAGAACATATCAGCATGGAAGAGAGTTGGTATAGATGGGAAATGGAGTGTTTATTATGTGTGAAAACTGAAAGAAAGGAAGTATTAATAAAATGTAGAGTGCATGGAGGGTAGTAATAGCTAAGAAGGCTGAAAAGGAAGAAAAGAGCTAGGTGTATGAAAAGCTTTAAGAATCAAACAGAAAAAGTCATATTTTATCCTAGAGGTAACAGTAATAAAGTAGATCTGAGCTTTAGGAAAGTTATTTTAGCAGATGTATAAAAGGATAGACCAGAACATTTGAGGTCAGAAGAATAAATAAAAGGTTACAAGAAGAGTCCTAGTAAGAGATGACAAGCACTTCAACTAAAAGGATTGTTGTGTGAGAGGAAAGATTTTGTGGAAGGAGAAATGAAAAGGTGTGACAAATATGTAGATATCTGGGGTGAACAGTAGTTAAGAAGCTAGTATATACCAAGATTTTCAACCAAAGAAACTGGGAGGAACATGATACCCTCTACAGTAATAGAGATAGAGAGATTTGGGGCTGAGAAGAAAAGAGTTCTATTTCAGATATATTGTGTTAAAAGATGCCTTCAATCTCATATAATCAAAACTAACTATTTTATATTTTATTGTGGGGAATAGATAAGGTGAAAAACTTACAGGAATGTATGAATTCTTTTTCTGTATTTTATTATTTCTGTGTCTCCCCTATGACCTGTATAATATGTGCAGGCTCATATCTACTTGAGCCTTGGCCAGCTAGAAACATATTTACTTAACCTGAGCTGATGACATTTATTGGTATTTGACATTTATCGATATTTAGTCTATTAGCTGGACCACTGTCTGCTTGATTAAGCCTGAAGGTCTGACTTTCTGTTTCCCAGAAATCAGGAGATTTCAGGGAAACAGAAACCTTCCATTCCAATCTTCCCAAATAGCAACAACCAATTAGATGCTTCCTCCTCCCCTTCTCAATGCTCTCTTACTTGTGATGTAACTTCTTGTATAAAAGCTATGTATCTTTACTACTTCTTTAGTCCTCCTAACGCGAGCTTTCTCTTTCTTATCTCGCGATGGGACGGCTCATCCTCCGGAGGTTTTCAATAAACAACTTTTCTGCCTTCTACTGAGTGATCTCTGAGTAGTCATTTTGGGTAAGGGTCTTCTACATCCCTCACAGTTGGGGGCTCGTCCGGGATGGGGTCTTTGGGGGAGATGGCTATGTGCACCCCAAACAGGGACAGGCGCCCACGGAGTAGTTTTCTCCATGGTCTCTGGCTCTGGGTGAGCAGACTCCCTCCCCTCTTAGACAACGACCCGAGGCAGGGATACTCAATGGAACGCAGAATTGAAGATTGAAAGAAATAGAGTCCTGATGGCCAGCATTTGCAGCCTGAAAAGAAACATATGTTCTCGAGGTAAAGCTCTTAGGAAGTCTGAAGGTTTATTGGCTGGGTCGAGGGAGACCCTGAGGGATTAGCTCTCTTAAATTTATTTTTGGTGTGGACTGTTGTTAACCACAATGATAAAGGACTTTTCCTAAGGAGACTCTCGGGTGGCTGTGGGGGCATGAGGGTAACATAGGGCCTCCGCCAACACCTGGATTAGGTCCAGGGTGGTATAGAAGCAGTCCAAAAAAAAAAAAAAAAAAATTGTATCAGGATGTTAGCTAGGAAATTCAAGACTGGAATGAACTTCCCAGATATATAGGGGAAGAAAACTGGGAGGATGTATATCCCGGGATTATTTGGGTATATCAGACTTAAATCTGTATGTAAAAGGTGAAAATAGAGTTTTGTGAATGTCTGTGTGTATGTCTGCTTTGCATTGCCTTTGTTCTGTGTTAAAAGTTAAAAAGCTCATAAGCGATAAGAATTCAGCTCTGTGTTACAGGCTTAGAAAAATATCAGGCTGTGGGAACTGGAATTCATTCAGAGCAGTAATTCTTTCAGAGTGGCTCAGAATGTATTGGTCTTAGAATTTGGGAACTAGTTTTGGGCTTCTCAAGAAAAGAAAATCTTTTTCCTCTTTCTTTCCCTTTGTCTCTGGCAGTGGCTTTGCAGGAAGGGGGAAAGAAGGGAAAAATAAAAATAAAAACATAGATTGAAAGTTTGGAAAGTTTTGAGAAAATAGAAGAACAGTGGTTATCGCTCCTGTAAACAAGGAGTCTGTTATCAGGACTCAGCCAGAGAAAAGAATTCTCAAGATAAAGCAAGGATTGGTGCTTAACTCTTTCCTGGTTACTAAAGAAAAGATGTGGGAATGAAGTATCTAGGTAGATTTTAGGAAATTTCACAAACTGAAGTACTGGTTAATTTTAAAATAACTTTAAATTGGTGTGTGTGTTAAGACTGGAAAATTTAAGATTGGAAATAAGAAACTGCAGATATTGGAAGGGAGGAATAAAAATAGAGTAAGAGAGGTAAATAGTTGAACACAGGGGCGTTTTGACTTGTTGGATCTGCGCATACTTCTAAAGAAAAAAAAAACATTTCAGGAAAAGAAAGAAAAATCATTATTAGTAAATTTGCCTTCATGGAATTAGAGAACAGAAAGTTTAAGAAGACTAAACTGGGTAATTGTTTGTCTGCAATATTTGATTAAGAGTTTTGGGAATTTACTATATTTTAAAGAGGTATTATAATTTTTAAATTGAAATAAAATTAAAATTGGGGGAAATAATTTACTGTTGCCTTGCACATGTTAGATTTATTCTGAGTATAAAATCTTAAGAATTTTTCGAATATTGTGGCCTTTACAACTGAAGAGAAAAACTTTTCTTTTTTTTTTTTATTATTTGGTTGGACTTCAAATTGAAATATAGGTTATTAAACAAAATGCCAGTAGCTTACCTTGGGGGGGGAGGGAGTTTGTGTTTGCATCTCCCTACTTAAATGGTATGTTGCTTTTTAAAAGTATTGGGTAATTTGTAAACTATATTATAAGTTTTATGAAATTTGATTCGGAATTAATTGTGAATCTTGAAGTTTAAAGTTTTTTTTTTTTTTTAAAGTGATTTAAAGACAAGGGAAAAGAAATTGATTTACAAAAGCAATTAATAGTTTAAATAGAGCATGTAGTCAGAAGGATTATTGGTTTAGGAGTGTTTAAAGTATGTGATAAATTTTGAGCAAGTAGGCATTGGGAAGAGAGAGAGATGGGATAGGAGAATGAAGGTAATTTAAGAAGGATTGATTAGTAGAAACAAATGATTTGAAGAAGTCAGTGGGAAAAAGAAGGAACTGGTTGGAAAGGATAGTCACAGAGAGACGGCTGTGAGATGGGATGTGTTTTTGCGGGGTGGGGGGGGGGGGGGGAGGGGGGGGGAGAGCAGCAGAGCAACAGTGGAAAGCGGCAGCCACTTGGTTCCTTTGGCTGAAGAAAACAAACGGTTATTTAAAGAGACAAACTGCTCTTACAAGATGTTAATTGATTGAATATTTGTTTCTTTAGATACATAACGGTTATGAATATTAAAGAATATGATCAGAAATGTGGTATATAGTGTGAAAGGGTTATTTCTATTCAAATTCACCTCCAGGAAATTCAGTATACTATAGTAAGAATAAATGATGTAGTGGAAAGAATATTAGACTAGGAACCAACAGATATGGGTTCTGATCTTGGCTTACTATTTACTATATTAGCTATATGACTTTGGACAAATCAATTCTCTTGGGTCTGGGGCTCTATATTTTAATCTGCAAAACAAAAGGGTTGAACTAAATATATCAGATTACTTCTTGTTATGGACCAGAACTTGAAACAAGGTGCTAAGTCAGTTGAATTGATAGAGACAATGATTGTTTAGCATGGTGCTTAATAGTTCTCTAGTTCAGTACATGTACTTAGTACTTAATATGGTTCTATAAGATTCACACCTTTGATAAGAGAGTATATAAGTTCAGACAAACTCAGCCAGAATCAGAACTGGAAGATAAGAGATCATGATGATGGTCCTCCTGCCTCCCCCATAGATACCAAGACACAATCAGGAGGACATCAAGAAACTGGCAGAGGCAGAGAACACAAAGAACTGGCGGCAGGAGTTCAAGCTTTTGGAACCAAAGAGAGAGATAGGACTCTAAGAAAGCTAACCCGGGCCCCAGGAAAGAAGACAAGACTTGGAAAGAGATAATAAAGGATTTGGACTTTAACACCTGGCTGTACTTGTGGTGATTACTGAACTGAAACAAAGGCTGCCTCCAGAGACCTCCAAGAAACAGAAACAGAGAACATTACAACTTATATCTTTAAACATTAAATCATTTTCATGAACCCTTCCTTTTTCATGCCTAACCATTATTTTTCCATTAATTTTGAAACTAAAGGACTTTCAATTTGATTCTTTTCTGACCTCACTCATTTAACACAGAGGCAGGGGAAGTGCTTTAATCTCAGCTGATTCAGCTTTGGTTTCAAGACTTAACTGGGGAGAAAAAGTGTTTGCCTAAAGCTCTTAAAGACCACACCACTGAAAGTTGGAAGGGATCTTAAAGATTATTTGGTCTTTATTTTTCAGATGAGGAAAATAAGGTCAGGAAAACTTAAAAGACTTGTCTCCAATGACACATAACAGTATTTAGCAGAGCTAAGATTCAAACTCAACTAAAAAAGTAAAAAAAAAACCAAAACTATTTTTATTACAGTAAACTCTGGTAGCAGGGCTGTTTGTTCCTCATAGCTCACTAACCTGGACAAGATAGTCTCTTGGTAAGAGGGGAAGACGGACATGTTCCATCAGCTTAGCCATGTGTTCCAAGCGGGTTTCTTTCTCATAATTTATCCAGGAAATCACAGCTTCAAAAACCTATAGAGGGAGACAATATAGTTATATGAGTTATACAGGCATGAATAAATACTATAAGAGGTCAGAGGAAGAAATGACCATTGTGAAGTGGAACAGATAGGGAAGATTACACAGAGGAGGTTGATTTTGGGTGAGGCTTTAAAGGAAGAGTCCAATTTAATATATAGAGGTGAAAAAGGAAAACAACTTTGGCTTATGAACAGTATAAGCAAAAGTCTAAAGTTCAGAAGAAGCATGGTGTGAGGGGAAGTGAGACTGTGAGGAAATGGGTGGCTAAAGTAAAGGGTACCTATGGAGCAGTAATTGAAAATAAATTGGTTATGCAAAACAAGTCAGATTATAGGAGGCTTTGAATTTGAACTAATTAGTCAATGGTGAGTCAATGCAAGTTTCTGAATAAGGAAAATTTACTGATGACTAAAAATAACCTCTACCTGGTCATTTTGCTTAGTCTTTGTTCAAAAAGCTAAATATCAGTGAAGCTGAAGGATGTTAACATTTGACCTTATCTCTATTTTATTTATTTTTGTCTCAACTTTGTCCAATTGGTTGGATAAAAAACTTAATCTTATTATTGACATATTCAACTATAAAACAGGTACATATATGCACATGCATATGTGTGTAACATATGTACACAGACATACACACAAAGACATTTCCTGAAAATCCAGATGGTCATTTTTTCATTGCAACTTTAGGCTCAAATATTCCTAACAATCAAGGAAACTAAGCCAACACCACACTTGCAAAAGAACCATTTTGGTGAAGCAAAAAGGCCTCATGGGGATCACAATTCATCCCGATCCAGTGGTTTCCCATCAAAAAAAAAAAAAATACTTTTAGTGGGACAAGTAAAAAAAAATAACAATAATCATTTACACCTGCTCAAAAGGCATTGTATGGATTTCAGTTTTTAAACAAGGAACTATCCTATTCTCACTGGCCTATGCTCAGCAGTCAAATATTGGGTGTTTTGAATAGATCATCAGAAAGGGAGAAGAAATAGGATTTGAAATTGGATAGCTCATGCTTGAGAGCAAAGCTGTGACTATGGTCTCATCCAGAGTAACCTGATCACTCTGTTCTCACTCTCCACTTCCTATTTAACTAATCCTGACGGGATCTGCTCTTTACTAAGTTTTGTCATGAAGCAAATCCTTATTTGAACTGATGTAGAATGAAGCAGAACAAGAAAAACAATATACATATTAAAGCAATGTAAATGATGGAGGTTGGAAGTGGGAATTAAACTGAACAATTTATAATTATAATGACCAAGTCTGGTACCAGAAGAGAAGAGGAAATGCCCTCCCTTTGCAAAGTTGGGGGCCTATAAATATGGAACAGTGCAGACACTGTCATCTTATGTCCTGATTAGCTTTGCTGAGATGATTTTTTAAATTCTTTGTTATAAGAGATGAGTTGTTGAGTAGAGAGAGGGAGTGGGAACATGGATTTATTAAGCATCTACCATGTGCCAGTCATTGTGCTAAGTACTTTACAATATTTCTCATTTGTCCTTCACAATGACCTGGAGCGGTCATTGCCCAGGTTCACACAGGTAGGAAGTATCGAAGTATGAATTTGAATTCAAGTCTTTCTGACTCCAGGCCCAGAATTTTATCCATTAGGCCACTGACAGATTCAGAAATGGAGGTAATGAAAAATAAAGGTATCAATAAGAATTTTGATAGCCAAAAAACCCTCCAAAGCTATAAATGCATAGCTGTATAAAAACTGTAGTTACTATGTTAAAATAGAAAAAAATTGGAAAAAGAATTTACATGTCTAACCCAATTAATCTCGGGTTTATTTCAATTTCCTCATCTGTAAAATGGAGATAATAAAGCCATCTACATCTAGTATCTACAAGGTTGTTGTGAAGATAAAATAAGACATTTTTAAATGCTTTACAAAACTTAAAATACTATATGATGATGATGAATTGCCAACCATTTGGGAATGGCTGAGTACATTATGGCATATCAATCAATGTAATATGGAAGGGAGGGAACAAACATTTTTTGAAAGAAAGAGAGCATCAACAGGGACAAAGTTAAAACAGAAAAGGCAGTAGCAAAGAAAAGGATGAGGTACAAAAAGATTCCCAGTAGTTACACAAAGAAAAATAAGAAAATTAATTTAACTCAACTACCAGGGAAAAACCAACATTACATATCAGAATAACTGTCCTTTAAACCACTAAATATTACAGTCTTGTTACAAACAGGACAATCACTTGAAGAATGAGTGTTTTGGGTTGGCTGGGTTCATGACTCTGTACTCCCATCTTAGAGAAGGGAGGAAGCTTCTTTATAGAGTACTTGCCCAATGACTAGAATAAACCTGTTGTATTCACCTTTTCTTCAGCTGATGTCTAAAAGGGAGGCGTGAAAGAAGTAAAGGCAGCAGCAGCAGATTAAACCTTAGCTTGTCCCATCCTAGATGACTACGGGCTGGCTCTAAGCAAAATTCCAATCCCATTTACAAGGTCCATCCCATCAAGGATAAACATCTGTCCTTTTTATATATTATGGTTATCGCTTCAAGAAAAAGAATATCCTGCCAGACTCCTCAGATCAGTTCTGAGATCAAAGAAGTTTGCACACATATCTGAATAGTTTTAACCTCAACTTTCTGTATAATTTAAGATACAAATTTGGTTTCTTGGATATAATAAAAACCCTTGCAGGCTTTGAGAAGACTACAAAGGATGGCTTTGGTCTTTCTTCAAAAAAAAAAAAAAAAAAAAAAAAAAAAAGTAAAGCAAAGTCTACCACTTAGTCAGTCAATAAAGATTTGTTAAGCATCTACTATTTGTTAGGCATTGAATTAAGTACTGGGGATAAAAAAAAAAAAAAAAAAACAAGGCAAAACAATCTCTGCTTTCACGAAGTTCATCATTTAACAGGGGGGAAAAACCTGTAAACAACTGTATACAAGTAAGATTAAAAAGAGATAAATAAGAGGGAATTGGGATATAAGAGGTTTGAGAAATGCATTCATTCTATTGAAGGTGGAATTTTAGCTGAGTCTTGAAGGAAGCCAATGAGGGCCAGAGGGAGAGATGAAGAGGGAGTGTGTGAGAGTCAATGAAAACGTTCAGTCTGGAAAGTAGAGTGTTTGGCTAGGAAAAGTAAAGAAGCCAGGTATCACAGAGTCCATGAGGGCAGGAGGGTACAAGGAGTGTAAAGGGCAGGAACTCTGTATGGTTGATTTAATCCTACAATTAGGTGTTAACTCAGTGGAATTGATGTCCAAATAGCTGCTGGTGATGTTCAAGAGAAAAACAAAGCCTATATATACAGATTTGGCAAAGAACTTATAATTGAATCTATAGAAGCTGATGAGATTACATTGTGAGAGGATTTAAGACAGAGTCTTCAGAAACACCCACAGTTAATGGACATGCCATGCCATTTCCTTGCTGCCAGTTAAAGGGAAGAATGAAAAGAAAAAAAAAAAACAGGAATATAAAATAGGCTGATCATTCTGGAGAGCAATTTGAAACTATGCTCAAAAAATTATCAAACTGTGCATACCCTGTGATCCAGCAGTGTTTCTACTGGGCTTATACCCCAAAGAGATACTAAAGAAGGGAAAAGGACCTATATGTGCCAAAATGTTTGTGGCAGCCCTGTTTGTAGTGGCTAGAAGCTGGAAAATGAATGGATGCCCATCAATTGGAGAATGGTTGAGTAAATTGTGGTATATGAACGTTATGGAATATTATTGTTCTGTAAAGAAATGACCAGCAGGATGAATACAGAAGGGACTGGCGAGACTTACATGAACTGATGCTAAGTGAAATGAGCAGAACTAGGAGATCATTATATACCTCAACAACGATACTGTTTGAGGATGTATTCTGATGGAAGTGGATCTCTTCGATAAAGAGAGCTAATTCAGTTTCAATTGATCAAGGATGGACAGAAGCAGCTACACCCAAAGAAAGAACACTGGGAAATGAATATAAACTGCTTGCATTTTTGTTTTTCTTCCCGGGTTATTTATACTTTCTGAATCCAATTCTCCCTGTGCAACAAGAGAACTGTTTGGTTCTGCACACATCTATTGTATCTAGGATATACTGTAACCTATTCAACATGTAAAGGAATGCTTGCCATCTGGGGGAGGGGGTGGAGGGAAGGAGGGGAAAAATCGGAACAGAAGTGAGAGCTAGGGATAATGCTGTAAAAAAAATTACCCTGGCATGGGTTCTGTCAATAAAAAGTTATTTAAAAAAAATAACAAAATAAAATAAAATAAAGGCTGATCAAAACGCATCCAAGCTAGTGGCAGTTGTGATCTTTGAGCAACCAAGGGCACTTTTGTGCCTCAGAATTCAAAGTCACATGATATTGGGCAGCTGCTAACCAGGCAACTGGTCCAGCATCTCTAAAATGAATCAGGAGAGGGCAGCCTAATCATCATTTCAAAGAGAAACCCAAAGTTTCCCAATCAGGAATTCCTGCCTATTTTTCCACAAAGAGAGTTATAAAAAAGCAACAACAAGGAGGGATTCCAAGCCAAACAATGCTTGCAGGCTATGAACTCAGGAGCTTAAACTGCTGTGCAGAAGAACAACTCAGATGGTCTGGGCCTCAGCTACAACAAAACCAACAAGCGCAAGAAGTCAAGACATTTCTTCCACAACAAGCTAGCTCCATGTCCTCACCTGGACCCCAGCTGGATCAGGATAGTACTACTATACCTCAGAGGGCAAGCAGGGCCAGCACTGACATAGGAGCCAGCTGGCAATGACATTAACACTGATGATGACAACAGGGTCAGCCAGAACACTGGGGGCTGGGAAGTGATGATAGGGAGAGGGGGTGGCAATGATGGGGGGGAAGCTGGTGTTGATACTAGAAAAGCCAGAGGAAGAATCTTGTTTGGGAGAGAGCAGCCACTATCTACCAGTCTGGATACCATGGCTTCCAGTTGATGACTGAAGGCAAAACATAAAGAAAGACAGGAAAGTCCCAGGTCCTTTATCACTACACAAAAAGAATGACTGAATCGAAGTGTTTTACATGATTGCACATGTATACTATATGTCTGTCTTGAAGGGGGAAGGGGAGGGAGAGGTAGAATTTGTACTCAAAACTTTTAAAAAGAAGTTTTAAAAAATTGTTTCTTCCCCACTATGTCTTCATTTTACATATGAAGAACTGAGGCAAATAACTTGTCCAAGCCACACATCTAGTAAGTGTCTGAAGGAATATTTGAACTCAGATTTTCTTAATTTCAGACCCAGTGCTCAACACTATCCCACCTAGCTGTTCAAAGTTACCCAGGTATTTAAAGTATCACAGATGATGAATTTTGAACTCAGATCCACAGACTCATGATTGTATTTTCTCATCTTGAAAAACTGTACTTATACCAAGAATGGTTAGTTTTTTAAAATCCTTAAATCTTGTCCCCACCCTACTTTTCCAGAGCCATTTTGTAGAACTTTTCCTCCCATATTCTATGAACCAACCAAATTGTCCTTTTTTCCTCAAATATAGTGTGCATACACATATACATTCACATACACACATTCAAACACATATATCACTCCCCTCTCTTCCCTCCCCAGTCCAGGTCTTTGCACTGAACATCTTCCATTACTAAAATATACATTTTTCTTTCTTCCACCTCATAGATTCTTTCTCTTCCATTAAGACATAGATCAAGTATAGTTAAGCATTTCATGACACCCCCAACTGTCAGTGCCTTCCCTATTTTGTATTTATTCTCATTATATTTATTCTGCCTTTAAATATATGTGTACATGCTGTCTATCAGTCGAATGGAAGTAGTTTCTGTTCTTTGTAGTTGTATCCTAGAGTCTTGCACAATGACTGATATATTGTTGGGGCTTAATATATTGCTTTTAAATTGGTAAGCTGAATGTTCTTCCTCCCTCTCTGTATCTCCTGCAGTCCCACCTATTTAAAACCAAATTCAAATGCCACTTCCTACATGAAGTCTGGTCAGTTACAACCTTGGCACCCAGACCTTACAAAGCACTTTATCTGTGCTTTTTAATATACTATTTGAGCAATAGTATACATTTTAGGTATTGGCACACATATCTTCCCCCAAGCTTTATGACCTTAACTCCATATCTTATCTAAATTTAATATATGTTCCTAGAAACAAGCAAAGTGCTATGCTTACAATAGACATTTAATAAATATTTACCATAATATAAATACATCACAATTTGCATTTGAGTAAAATCTCATTTTTAAAAGGGTTAAACAAAATTTTTTTCTTGATCATAGGTCCATGAGTTCAGTGAGCTCTTTCCATTTAAAATGTTTATACAGAACCATCTCTGTAGAATTTTAGAAATATATTATTGGATCCATGAGAAGTGTACAGTATCCATCCCCATGATGCAGGGACTAACTTCCCATTTGGGAAAAGTAAGACCCAAATAATTTTCCCCCAGTCCTAGGGAAAATCAGTCTGGACAAAAATCCAGAAGTCCTGGTTGTAAGTGTTCCTTTTGCCTTTTATTTAAAGTTAAAAGCACAAAGCTTTTTTTAATCAACAATCAGCAGGATTATTTCAGAAAGGCCTGGACAGATTTACACAGCCTGAAGTTAAGTGAAGTGAGCAGAATCAAGAGAACACTGTACACAGAAACAATAAGATTGTGTGATAGCCAATTCTGATGGACTTGGCTCTTCAACAGTGAAGCGATTCAGGACAATTCCAATAGACTTGTGATGGAGACAACCATCTGCATCCAGAAAGAGGACAGTGGGGACTGTATGTAGACCACAACATAGTATTTTCACCTTTTTGTTGTTATTTGCTTAATTTTTTTCTTTCTCATTATTTTCCTTTTTGATCTGATTTTTCCAGTACAACATATTAAATGTGCAAATATACTAAGAAGAATTGCTCATGTTTATTGTATCATTTGCTGTCTAGGGGAGGGGGTGAAGGGAAGGGAGGGAGAAAATTTTGGAACACCAAGTTCTGCAAGGGCAAATGCTGAAAACTAGCTTTGCATCTATTTTGAAAATCAAAAGCTATTATTAACAAAAACAAAGCTTTTCTATTTTTTAAAGATTTATTATAGCAGCAATTACTCTTCTTTTGTGGTATTATCTTTAATTCTGTTGCCAAAAGGAATTTTATTTAAGATTGTGCATTTGGCTAGCTATGGCATTAAGAGTTGAGAAATAGATTAAAGGAATTAGAGTAAGTAATGAGGAAATCAAATTATCATTCTTTGCTGATGATATAATAGTATACTTAGAGAACCCCAGAGATTCTACTAAAAAGTTATTAGAAATAATCCACAACTTTAGCAAAGTTGCAGGATACAAAATAAATCCATATAAGTCATCAGCATTCTTATATATCCAATAGTCAGAGTTACAAAGAGAAATTCCATTTAAAGTAACTACTGATAGTATAAAATACTTAGGAATCTATCTGCCAAGGGAAAATCAGAAACTTTATGAGAAAAATTATAAAACACTTTCCATACAAATTAAGTCTGATCTAACCAAGTGGAAAAATATTAAATGATCTTGGTTAGGACGAGCAAATATAAGAGGACAATATTACCTAAACTAATCTATTTGTTTAGTGCTATACCAATCAGACTCCCAAAAAACTATTTTAATGACTTAGAAAAAATAACAAAGTTCACATGGAAAAAAAAAAAAAGGTCAAGAATTTCAAGGGAATTAATGAAAAAAAAAAATCAAATGAACGTGGCCTAGCTACACCAGATCTAAACTTGATAAATTCACTGCAGAAATGATATAGGGAAAGGGCATTTTTAAAAAATACATACAGTGGACTCTCTACAGACAATTTCTCAGGAGTTGCTCTGGGTTGTGATTAAAAGACAGAAAGAATATCTAGTAAAATGAAATTTTAACTAGACTTTATAGTAGCACCAAAGGTGATGTTAGTGCAAAGGGAAAAGTGAACAGCAGGCCAGGGAAAAGTGAACAGCAGGCCAAAGAGAAGCAGGATAAGCCACTTCACCAAGGACCTATCTGTTCTAGTGTCTTTGCACACTCATCATTGAGTACTCCATTAGTGTTTAATCAGAAAAATCAATGGAAGCACAAACTAGCAATACATCATTTGGTGAGCCCAGAACTGTAAATAAGCACATTAAACTGAACCCAAGATGGTCCAGCAAGATAGTAAAACAAAGGAAGAGATTAGAAAAACAAGAGAAAAGTAATTGGGTATAATTGTCAAGATGTTGATGAGGTACAAAGAAGAAATTATAGGCCATTTGCCAAAGCATTTGTCCAGCAAAGTTATTAGCAAAAAAGACAAAGGACTGAGGACATCAATTACTAAGTATGGATAGCAAGGAGAATTTTGCAATGGCCTATACAGATGTGCAATGTTTATATTTTGTATCACAGCCAAGTAACTATTTTTTCTGCTCTAATTATAGGCTATTCTCCTCCCCTTTTGAACAGAAGGTAAAGTGGTTAAGGAACATACCACTCTACTCTCCAAGCTGTCACTGAGAATGAAGAATGAGAAGAAGGACTTCAATTCAAAAACCAAGAGGGAAAAAAATGATCCGATCTTTATCAGGAGGTTGGAAGAATATGACACAAAGGAATAAAGGAAAGAAAGAAGACAACTCACCTAAATTTTTATGCCTGCGTGTTGTACACAGAGAACACAAGCTCTCTCACAGTAGGGATTTTTTCATTTATGTCTTGGTATCCTAAGCTAGTACAGTGCCTAGCCCTCAATAATAAAGTGCTAAAAGGTTGATTCTAAAACAAAAACCTAATTCACACTGAGATAAGTCTAATCAGTAATGAAAATGACTCTCATAATAAGCTAAGGTGAGGAAATGATAGGAATTTTGTGGGGAAATAATGGCCTCATCTCATAATTTCTGATAAAAGAAGAAAGGAAAACCATAACTCAGGCTATGGCCTGACATACATTTTAGAATTTAAGATAGATTTCAAAAGGTTCTGATTAAATGAACAGAATACTATGGCCAATAATTCAGCAACATTGTACATAGAGTATTGGGCTTGTAATCAGGCAGATTCACCTTCATAAGTTCAAATCTGAATTAAAAAAGTATGTGATCCTGGGCAAGTCACTTAAATGTGTTTGCCTCAGTTTACCTCTTCTATATAAAATGATCTGGAGAAGATATCTTTGTCAAGAAAAGCCCAAATGGGGTCATGAAAAGTCAGACATGATCAAAATGACAGAACAACAAAATTCTATAGAGAAAGTAAGACCTGGAAGCTTAGGGAGTTCTCAAGACATAAAAAACAATTCCAATGAGAAGGAAAATGGAAAACAATATAAAGAGGTCAGATAACTCACACAGATGGAAGTATGGATAGGCAATAGAAAGCAAACACAAAAAAATGGCACAGTTCTATAACTGTGAGACAGCTGGCAGCCCAGCAGAAAAACATATAGACTTGATCTCACATCTGGCCGTGGACAAATCATTTGTCCTTACTGGACAAGTCATTTCACTTCTGATGGTCTCAGTTTCCTCGATTGTAAAATGGGGTTAATAAAAGTACCTACCTCCTAGGATGGTGGTTGTGAGGTTCGAATGAGGTAATTTTAAAGTGCTTAGCACAGTGCCTGCAACAGAATAAGTGCTTTATAAATATCAGCTAACATTATTATTTTTATTATCAGCATTTTTAAAGAAGTGTCAGCAATACTGATATTTAGAATGCAATAAGGCTGCTGATGGAAGATGAAAACAACAAAAAGATAGGATTGATTTTTAGCTGTAATGTACCAAAAAAAAAAAAAAAAAAACCAATGAAGGGGCAGAACCATAACCCCACTGGATGGGATGATAATAATGGGCAACAGAGAGAAAATAGAACAATTTCCTCTTTCATTCTGCTTCCATTCTCTCTAAAATGTAGAATAAAACCACTAATGTGGAATTAATTTTTTTTAAAAAAGGACTAAAGCAAAAGAAAATCCCTGATGAATTCAAGTTACTAAGTCCAGATGAACCATTCCCTGAGAATTGTTATTAATGAGAGTCAAAATACAGGAAAGGAAGAGGCAATCACAGACTAATAATAGCTTATCTCAAAGAAGACCAAACACCAAGAATTCATTTATCACATGCTTCCTATTCTCCCTTGTTCTCTGCTCGTTTGTTCTGGTGAAGAGACTGAGAAGGAACACTCAAGAGAGTTAAGAGAATGAGGAAAGAACAGGGCTATGAAAACCTGGAGATAAGAAAATATTCAAAGAGAAGAAGAGAACCAACAGTGTCAAAGGATGCACAGGTCAAAGGGAAGGAGGACTAAGAAAAAGCCATAAGATTTAGTAATTTAAGGATTATTGGTAATTTTGAGAAGAGCAATATTAGTTGCTTGATGAGGCTGGAAATAAGCCTGCAGAGTTAAGGAATAGAGAAAAGGAAGAAAAGACACACATTGTAGATGGCCTTGTCAAGGAATCTAGCCACAAAAGGGAGGAGGAAATAGAAGATGTTAGCTACTGAGGAATAGATGGATCAAAGGAGGATTTTCATTTTTTCCAAAGATAGGAAGAAACATGTATGTTTTAGTAGGGAATAGAGAAAGAAGTAAACAGTAGGATAAGAGATTGAGGATTAGTGAGAGTGTGGTAATGATAGAGAATGCTGGAGAAGATGGGATAGAAAGGGATCACTTGTGCATGTTAAGGAATTTGTCTTAGCAAGAGGAGAATTTTAATGTGAGAGAAAGATGAAAGAGGAATTGTTGTGGGGGAAGGCCTATAGACAAGTAAAGTAGAGAGCATCATTTTTTCCAATATGATATGAGACAAGGTTCTCAGGTGAGGGAGTATAAGAAGGGAATCATGGGAAGTTTGAGAGGGATAAAAAAAGGTCTAGAAAAGTCACTGTGGTGAAGAGATAATGTATTGATTGGGGAAGAATAAAATGGCTGCTTTGACTCAGGGAGAGCCCAAGTGAAATTATGTAATATATGTAAAAAGTGATTTCCCTTCCCAGTCCTGCTATTTTCATTTAGTTGCATGTGAATAGGAGGGAAGGCAATAAATGATGGAAATAATCTAAGACTGAAGTTTTGGCAGGACAAGAGCAATGTAGTCATGGTGTTTGTTTGTCCTTCATTCTCAAAGATGACCAATGACATCAGGAAATAATGTCTTGACTTGCAAATGAATTTGATTTAAGTAAGGCAAGGCTATGCAAAGTTCTCCAGAGTCATTCAGAGTATCTTAATTTAGCTGCATGTGAGCAGAAGGGAAGGTGATGGAATGATGGAAATAATCCAAGACCAGGGCTTTGAGCCAAGATCAATGAGAAGACAAGTGGGCCTTAAGAGTAAAGACAGTATAGAGCTGAACTGTTTCACCAAGAGACAAATCAGGGAAAGGAATCACATCCTTACAATCAGTTCAGGAGTTGTTGGCCTAAAGGCCTGAGGAGTAGAGCGATGGGAGATGACAATGAGGACAAGGAATTTTGTTTAGGGTCCTTAAAGGCAGAGGGGAAAAAATGATAGAAGATCAAGATCAAAAAAGTGGAATTTCAGAATTCATGAATATGGAAGTAGAACTTTTATGAGGCATGGCAAAATCAATAAAAGGACTTTTTCAAATGTTTGGCTGAAGTGGAGTAAGGAAAGTCATGGGAAATTGGGAAATTGAGAGAAGAGTCAAATTTACTAGAGAAAGAGAAGTTCCAAATAAGTGAAGCCTGGATGGAAAATAAGGAATCCAGTCCTACCCCTGTTTCTTTAGATGGAGGAGTTTACAATTCCATTCTCAAGTCAGAAGGACATAAAGTATTAATGAGGTGTGAGTAAAAAGATGATGAGATTTCTCAGTGTTGAGATTACTTCGGATATAGTGAAAAAGTCAAAGAAATTCAAAATTAGTAGAGCCAAGTGGAAAATTGCAGTATTCTTCTCTAAAATATAATGTTCTCTGGGAGCAGGTTTCTTGGGGGGGCTTCTGGAGGCAGCCTTAGTTTCAGTTCAAAGTAATCACTCCGAATGCAGCCAGGAGTTAAAGTCCAAATCCTTTATTGTCTCCTTCAAAATCTTATCTCCTTCACTTGGAGCTCGGCTAGTTTTCTGGAGGCCTTCTGGATCTTATTTTCAGTGTTCTCCACAGGACAGCCTACCACCACTCCTCTGTCTTCCTTCATTCTGCCCAACTGCCTTCATTGGCTTGTGAATCTCCTCGACTGAATCCTGGCTTCTGAATCTCCCCTACTGAATCCTGGTTGAGGTTCCTAGCTTATATATGCTCTCTTAAAGGTGTGAATCTTGTAGAACTCTAGTAAGTACTAAGTACATAATCATTGTCTCTATCAATTCCACTGACTTAGTACCTTGTAAGAATCCTAACAGAAAATGAGATGCTTGATATATTAGTACTTGCTCCCTTGCTATTTTATGTGTCTTATCTCCCCTGTACAATGTAAGGCTCTTGAAGTCAAGAATTACTTTTAATGTGTGGTTGTGTGATGGTTTCATATTTAATCCATTTTTTAATGTTCAGCTGTAGAAACATAGAAATGCTCATTTTTTCATGTTCAATATTAATAGGGATAAAAAGGGAAATCAGAATTGCAAAAACAAATAAGTAAAAATTTTAAAACTTTGAACTAACAAACCTCAAGTCAAAAAAAAAAAGATCCACAATGATCTTAACACACTGGAGGTAATACAATGGCATTTAGTGGATGTATATATACGTAAATAAAATAAATTTAAAATTCAACTCTTCAAGAAAGAACTAAATAGAAGCTCATCTGAAAAAGATCTAGAGGTTTGGGAGGACTTAATGACTCAAAAATATAAGAAGAAAGCCCAAAACACTAATATATGACATTAAAAAGAAATAATATCACATATTTAACCTGTATCAGATTACTTGCTGTCTTGGGGATAGGAGAGGGAGAAAAATCTTGAACACAAAGTCTTAGAAAAATTCATGTTGAAAACTATCTTTAATGTATTTGAAAAAATTAAATATTGAAAAAAGAGAAATTGCATCCAGAATTTAAAAAATAGGATTACAGATTTAGATTTAGAAAAGACACCTGAGACCATTTAGATCAATTCTCTCATACAATTGAGGAAGAGGTAGTATAGGAAGGAAAGTAATTTATCCAAGATTACATAAATGTCAGAGGCAGAATTTGAATTCAGCTCTCTTACCTCTAATGCCTCTGCCTTTTCTATTTTTTTCTTTCTTTTTTTTTTTTTATTATAGCTTTTTATATACAAAACATATGTATGGGTAATTTTTCAACATTGACCCTTGCAAAAACTTCTGTTTCAACTTTTTGCCTCCTTCCCCCTGCTAGATGTCTGCCTTTTTATTAGGTTGGGTCATGTGTTAGGTAACACATTTTCAGGTTTAAGCTGGAAAGCATCTAGAGGAAGGAAATGAGAATATCAAAGTTTTGTGAGATCATGCCAAAAGAATATGAGTTGAAGACATTTTAGAGAAGGCTAAAAAGACCTCAAACCAGACATTATGTGTGGAAAATGCCAAAAGGCACATTTCAGTTCAAGACAATGAAAAACTTCCTAATGATTGGAGCTCTACAGAAGTAAACCCAGAGAGGTAGTCGGCTCTCCTCCAGCAGAGGTCTGCCAGAAAAGTCTGGTAAAACTAGTCCCAAAAATAGAGAAAGAATTTCTTTTTGTTTTATTTAG
The DNA here is from genome assembly GCF_016432865.1 of Antechinus flavipes. Taxonomy (NCBI): domain Eukaryota; kingdom Metazoa; phylum Chordata; class Mammalia; order Dasyuromorphia; family Dasyuridae; genus Antechinus; species Antechinus flavipes. Next base: position 357,657,179 of record NC_067399.1, on the reverse strand, counting down.
AGATAGCAAACTATGAAGGCAAAACATTAAATATAATGTTGGACTTAATTGATGAGTTAACTTTAGTTTTAATTTCCTCTTTTTTATTCTTTGTTACATAGGGACTATGTAACTATTGGGAAAGGGGAAGAGGAGACACATTAAGAAATGAAGGGAATGTTGAAACAAAAGACAACAATAAAAATTTAAATTTAAAAAACATTAAATTCATTCTCCCCATCCCGAATGCTTGCCTGAAATTACTGTACCTTTTCTTCCGAAGAAACTGTAAGCTTGTCACTGGATATTAAGCTACACACCTGGTCCAGATTAAGGCTCAGAAATTCTTCACCCAACATCACCTCTGGGAAATGCTGCTCTGTTAAAATAATAATAATAATAATAATAAAATAAAGTCATCATAAACTCTAGCCCTTATGTCAACCAAACAGCATGAAAGTCTAGTAAAAAATAACAATTACTTTGGTTCAGATCCTAGCTCTGACTTTTCCTAAAAAATCTCTTTCTCTGGTCTTTGCTTTCTTTATCTTTAAAATGTGAGTCATAGAACCAAGAGGACATTATGCACAGTAACAAGATTATGAGATGATCAACTGTGATGAACTTTGTTTTCAACAATGAGGTGAATCAAACCAACTCCAATAGATTTGTGATGGAGAAAGCCAGTCATATTCAGAAAAAGAACTATGGAGACTGAATGTGGATCAAAGCATAGTATTTTTACCTTTTTGTTGTTTGTTTGCGTTTTTCTCCTTTTGATCTGATTTTCCTTGCACAGCAAGATGAATATGAAAATATGTTTAGAAGAATTGTACATGTTTAACCTATTTCAGATTGCTTCCTGTCTTAGGGAGGAGATAAGGGGAAGGAGAGAGGAAAAAACTGGAACACAAGGTTTTGCAAAGATAAATGTTGAAAACTAATTTTGCATGTATTTGGAAAAATAAAATACTATTTTTTAAAATGGGAATCATAATGATGAGGGGTTCCCTTCTGTCAGGGAAAGAAATGATGAGGTCTAGATTTAGGGAACCAAAATGAGATTAGGGCTCTTGGTGGTCAGGGAGTTAAATGATGAGGTCTAGTGGCAAGTTCAGGATTCAGGGAACCAAATGGAGAGGTTTGGTTCCCCTACACCCTCTTGGGATTTGGCACATGGGTAGGGAGTTTGGGGGAACCCCCTTCTGGCAACACAGAGATTCTCTGTAAAGGAATTTACAAACCCGAAAACCTAGACTGATAAAAGAGGCTTATTATTGGCAATGGGAAGTCAGCCTTTGCTATGCATGAACAGAAAGGTTGGCTTCCTTAGCAGCAAGGTCCTGACAGAGAGTAAAGTAGTGGAGGAGTCCTGGCAGAGAAATAAAGTTTCTAGTAGAGAGATACTGAAAGAGGGGCATAAATCTTGTTAAGGAAATAGGTGAGGATAAAGAGAGGGTAGCACTGGAATAGAATATTATTCCAGTGGGAAAAGGTTTCCTTGGCATAGCATGGCATGACATGGCATGGCATGTTAAGACCTCTTCAAGGAGTTGTTCCAAGTTGGCTCTTTTTATCTACAAGCTGGGTTTCAGCTTGAGCTGGGATTTGAATAGAATTGAATGAGTCTCTCTAATTCAATAGGGTTGGAATTCTTTAGCTCAGGACTGAACCAACCTCACCTAGATAAAACACTTTATCTGATTCCCTGGGGCAGTCTCTACAGTATTGAGGCAAGGTTGAAGGAGATTTTCTCCTTTAAGAAGCTTCAAGTGTTTTACCTCATGGCTCATTCCTATCAGAGAGAGAGAGAAGGAAAGAGTTTGGGGGCTCCCTTTGTCAATAATACTTAAACTACCTTCTTCCCAGGATCATTATAAACTTTAGAATTCGTAAAAATGTGAGGTATCATTAGTAGAATAAACAACCAATGGAATTTACCAACAGAAACTAAAGGATAAAGGACTAAACCTAAAAAGAATTGGAGCTTTTAATTTAACAGTGTGGTCATCACTTTGTTTAAGCTTTTGTATTTAATGGCACAGAAGAAAATAGAACAGAAAGTACCCAGCTTTCATTTTCCACTGTTCAGTGTAATTAATAATCGAGTTTCAGAAAAGTGTCACTGAGACCTTCCTACTTTATTAAATTCAGAGTGTAAATTTGTATAACTGTAGTCATTTATCTCCATAGTAATCTGAAGCAAAATTAGTCCAAAACCCTTTTGCTGTTAAATCATGATGAGAGGTTAAAGATGAAATGGGGAATGAGATTGTCTCTCCTTATGCAGAAATGAGAGGAGTGCTGGGACAAAGTAAAACATATTCACTATGACTAAAGTGTTTACTAAACAGCACTTTTGAGTGGGAAAGCAAATGGAATAGCCCCAATGATCTGCTGACAATTTCACCTCTGAAAAGACTGCAAGTCTCCCAGAACAATCAAGAACACCTCTTCAAGACAACCAGCAGGAACAGCTATGCTTAAGGAGCATCCCCAACGTGAAATGGGAGAAAAGTGTAATATATAAACTCTCCTAAGGAGCCTGAGGTGATCAAGCAAACTTACTAGCTATATGACAATAGGAAAGCCACAATTTGTGGCGGTGTCTCAGTTTCCTCAAAAATAGATTGAAAATAATAAATAACCAAACAACAATCAAAATCAAATAATCAAAAAATCAAAAAAAAAAAAAATCAAACCTACCTCACAAGATTGTATGGAGAAAGGAATTTTTAGGTTTTAAAGAGCAATAGAAATGGAAGTTACAAACTATTGCCACAATAAAGTACAGATAGCTCATGTGAAGACAACACTGGAAGAAACAAAGGTTTTGCTTCCCATTAGGAAAGTAGTGTTGCAATTGGAGAGCAGGTTTGATAGGCAAGAAATTATCTGGACACTGAATTGGTTTTTCAAAGGAAAAGTCTTTATTATCATATAAAGCAAGTCAAAACCAAGCAGTATCAGGGCACTAGTTGGTCTAAAGGGGTACTCCAGGTTGGATATTTTTTGGTATAAACATATTTATACAATTCTCGTGCTGCACAAGAAAAATCAGATCAAAAAAAGAAAGTAAATGAGTTAGAAAACAAAATCCAAGTGAACAACAACAAAAAGAGTGAGAATGTTATGTTGTAATCCACATTCAGTTCCCACAGTCTTCTCTCTGGGTGTAGATGGCTCTCTTCATCACAAGATCATTGAAACTGGCATCAGTCATCTCATTGTTGGAGAGAGTCACATTCATCAGAATTGATCATCATATAAGATTGATGTTGCCATGCACAATGAATTCCTGGTTCTGCTCATTTCACTTCAGGCTGGGTATTTTATAAGGAAAGGTAGGGGTAAAGGTGGGGGGGAGATGTTTATTCTTTGGTCACTGGTTAGACCCTCTCCAGGAAGATGTTTACTTCTTAACCACTGGCCAAATTCTGGAAAAAACAAAGAATAGAAACATGTAGCAGGACCTAAGTTTCCTGATATCCTGTCTGTAATATTCTTAGTTTGGTTTTCTGGAGGTCTGTGGGGCAGCCTTCTTTTCAGTTCACTAATCACCACAAGAGTAGCCAGGGGTTAAAGTCCAAATCCTTTATTAACTCCTCCAAAGTCTTGTCTCTTTGCCTGGGGCTTCAGCTAGCTTTCTTAGAGGCCTTCCAGAGTCTTGGTTTCAGTGGAGAAACTAAGGAAGACAGACTGCCACCAGGGTGGTGTGAGATGGGATGAATGAATCTGAGTCCAAGGGCTTGTGTTTCAGCTTCCAATCTGCTTGTCTTCCCTAGCTCTGAATCCAAGCTCTCTCAGTCCCCCAGGAGAGCCACCAGGAGTCTGACTGAAGGTGGAAAATGAATATCTCTCCTTGGCTCCGAGAGCTTGGCTTATATGCTCTACAGTGAGTATAAACCAATCATTATATTACTAGGAAAGCATTATTTGTTGTAAGATTAAATCAATCATACTGAACTTAGAGAACCATTAAGTACCATGCTAAACTAGATAACCATTATCTCATCAGTTCCACTTAGTACCTTGTAAGAATCCTTGTTTCAAATTCAAAATCTGTCTACTAGGACTCAAGCTGTCTACTACAACCCAAGCTCCTTGTACCTGAGTGTATGGTTAATCATGTCCTGTTTACCACACCTAAGCCTCCTGCACGTATCCTGGTGGGCAACAACTTGTGTCTAGTAGATTGAATTATGAATTTAAAAAGCACAAGATCTGGGCTCTAATTCTAATACTTAGTAACTAGATAGCCATGACCAAGGCATCAGCTTGGTATAGAGGGACAAAAAGTGAATTTGAAGTAAGAGGCCATGAGTACGAAGTTCTTTCCAACTCTGAGATTTTTTGATTCTGTGAAAACACACCATAAACTGAAATCCTATACAAATATGAGGTACAATGATGAGAAGGAGAAAACAGCAAAAACAGTCAGCTAGTTCTCTTAGACAGCATACAAAGGGGAAATTTCCAGCAAGAATTGAGACTCCCTAGAATCCTAGCCAATTAAATTATCTTAAGGGGACAGATGCCCAGTTAGATGCTGCTGCTCCATCCTTGAGATTAAGGCAACAACTGGAATACCAATATTCTTTACATGGAAGTGTCCACCAAATTCTCCCTTACCTCACATTCTATATATGAACTCATAAAATAAATCAGGAAAGCCATAATTAATCCCCTTTACAACATCAAAATCTTAAAGAAGTTTTTCATACTTTTTTTTTCCTCAAGAGAAGTAATTTTATTTTTGGCTTACTGCTTCTTGCCAAAGTTTATTCTGGTAAAATCTCTATATGTACTCATGTCTAGGTTTATATAGAGGTAACTAAAAGAAGTATGCAATTTCTATATAAGCACTCAAAGACAATGAATAATAGGTATAGAAAATCCTATATTTCACTCCATAGAAAATGCATTAGGCACTTAAAAAAAAACTTTCAGAAGTCCATAAACAGAAACACAAAACCACATTTAATATTTGTATGGAAGGGTTAATTATAAAGAACTTTCTCCCCACTAGTGGAGGGTACAAAAAATTATTCCTTTCTCCTCAATTAGCTAATCTAGTTCATTATAAAGGCAGCTAAGTAACATTGGGCCTGGAGCCAAGAAGACTTTGAGTTCAAAATCAACTTCTGATGCTTACCAGCTATGGGACTGTCTGTCTTCCTCAGTTTCCTCAAGTGCTAAATGGGGATAGTAATAGCACCTACCTCCCATGGTAACTATGTTCGTCAAATAAGATAATATTTGTAGGGGCAGTTAGTTGGTACAGTGGATAGAGCACCAATCCTTTAATCAAGAGGATCTGAGTTCAAATTTGTTCTCAGATATTAAATACTTCCTAGCTGTGTGACTTTGGGCAAGTCACTTAACCCCAAATACCTCAGTGGAAAAAAAAAGATAATATTTATAAATCACTTAAAGTATCTAACACAAGAAGGTGCTTAATAAATGCTTGTGTCCTTCCTACTACAAGCACAGTTGAGACTTTCCTACTTACACTTTCAGTCCCACAAACTCTAACACCATGTGCAAATAATACTAGGCACATATATTCCAGTAACACTAAGGTGGAGGCAAGGCAAGTCTAGAAAGAGATAACAATAAATAAATGCTTGAGTACCTTCCTCTTTTCCCACTAATGTCTTTAAAAAAGAGAAGTGACAAACCAGGAAAAAGTAAAGGAGGAAGGGAAATACATATTAAACCATTAAAATAAATATAAAATAAAATACTAAAATAAAAAATTTGGATGTTAAAATAACTTGTCAGCATAGTAAAAAGGACTTCAGGAGACCTACATTCAATTTCCCACTATACCCAAGAAGAATGTAAGTTTTTGCAGGGGGCACTCTAGTTTTTGTTTTTCTAGTGCCTAGAAAAGTATTTTAAACTTTGAATGGAAAAATGGAATGAATAAATAAAAGAATAAAAAACATTTGTTAGGCATTTCATATGTGCAAGGCATCATGATAAGACTAAGCTAAATGTTTATTAAATTGAACTGCTACAAACTCACTATGTAATCTTAGAAAGTCATAGTTTCTCTGTTTTTGATGATTGTGGGTAACAGAGAACTCATTACTTCCTAAGAGAGGCCTTTTCTTTTTCAGGGGAGTTTTTCTTCATACCAAACTAAAATTTGCCTCCTAATTTTTTTCTAATTGGTGTTATTTTGGCTCTCTGAGATTGTACAAAATATTTTATCCTTCGTTCCATGGGACAAAAAAATGGGATTCTTCCTAAGATGGTTTTAACCCATTCAAGACGCAGAGGCAAGAACCTGTATTAAATGACTTATTGTAGCCAACAAGTTGGTTTTTCTGGGTTTTTGTTGTTGTTGTTGTTGTTTTATAATATCATGTCTAGTGGGCAGCACTAACAACTAGGGAAAAGAAAAAGGCTGCCGGTAACTTTTGTAAGTTACCTGCCTACATCACACAGCTTACAGTTAAAGCATTAGTCCACAAGTCAGGTTTATTCTCAGAGAAGAGCCATTCTTCAGATGAACCCACACTGCTATCCATTCAGTGAGTCAGCTGCACATGCCAGAAAAACATACTCCTTGTTCCAGAACTGAATTTGACATTCTGTATTCACCAGCTTTGTGACTAAGAAAATGACATTTGAAAGAGGAGTAGGAGAAAGTGGTAATGACATTTTTTAAAAAAATTTTTTCATAGTTCACAGTCTAAGACAGATGAGTTCAGAGACTTGGAAAGGAACAGAGCTGGAATCACATATTCCAAAGAACTCATTAAGCAACAAAAGTCACCAAAAATCCCTAAAGATATGACATGCCAAAGCTTCCTCATTCCTCCTACACATTCTTGTCTCTCAGCCATGGCAGATTCATCCTCCTTCCTTTACTTACACTTCTTCTCCCATATGCAACTTCACTCTGAAATCTCATAAGAAAATTCTGTTTCTTTTCAAGAAGTTCACCTAGGAATAAGAAGCATCCACAGATTTCTGAAGGATCAATGAGGAAAATGGGTTGGATATTCTGAAATCTTCTAGTTCTTCTCCAAAACCCAGGGACCCACATCAAAAGATTGGCTAGTATGAACTAAGTACAGAATAAATTCCCTCAAGGGCTAAGTTTTCTTACCAGCTAAATAAGTACAGTTTTTCCTACAAAGATGGAAATTTGTTTCTATAGGAAACATCCACAGCACAGAACAGAGTAAAACAGATTTGTTTTTTCCAGAAATAAGAAATGAAGATTTTGTGGGGTTAAAGCATCATTATCACTTTTAACTTCATTAAATTTCAACACTATAGATCCATAATACGTAGGGGAGATTGGGTAGAACATGTACTGAATCAACACATCTCCTAGAAATTGGTCTATTAAAAAATAAATCACTGGATATAGAACAAATGAACAAATATCATTATCCAAAAGCCAAGAAGTAGTAGTAAAAGAAAACTCATTAAAAATAATTAGAAAATTCATAAATATCTGGGAATTCAACTATTAAGGCACAAGTAAGATTTATATAAATAAAACTTCAAATGCTTTTTATAGATATAATGGAAAATTCAAATAAGTAACACTCACAATTGGGCTATACAAATATGATTAAAATGATGCTTTTTTCAATGGGACAAACAATGACAAAATTTATTTGGAGAAACAAAAGGTCTAGAATCTCAAGGAAAACAAAGAAAAAATAAATGAAGGGAACAGAATTACAGACTTCAAACTATGTTATAAATCAATAACCATCAAAAAATATTCAATAATAGATGGGGAACATTCACAGAACAGAGCATAAGGAAATTCATAAGGAAATGCAAACAAGAAAATTTTGAAAATAACAGTGAATTTATCATATATATTATTTTAAAAATGTAATAGATTTTCATAGATTCATACACAGTTATCTTATTTTTCTGTGTATATGGAAATTCTAGGGGTTTTTTTTTCCCTTTTGGTTGCTTGTTAAATACAAATAAAAAATTTTAAATGACTGCAACAGAATTCTTAAGCAAGAAGTGATCATAAAAGAAAAATAGATAATTTCAATCACATAAAATTAAGAGCTTGTGAACAAATGAAAGTAATGAAGATAGAAAAAGAAGTAAAATTTCTAAGTAGGAAAAATTTTTTCATTAAATATCACTAATAACTTTGTATCTAATATATGTATCCATGTATTTTATACATATGGGGAGTCCCAAGAAATAAATAGTGAAAGGATATAAACAAACAAGAAGAGAGGAAAACTACATATGACAGCATGAAAATATGTCCTATATCATTAATTACAGAACAATGCAAATTAAAATAGCTAAGGTTTCAGCTTTCAGTATACCAACTGACAAATGACAAAAAATTAGGATTGGTTAAAGCTGTAGACACTGCTAAAAAGAAGAAAAAGCCTCTTCTTTGAAGTAGGAAAATATGGTTATGAAACATTGTATTTACTGTCAGATTTTTTTTCTGCTTATACATTAACTTTTTAAATACACATTTCTTTATGAATCGTGTTGAAAGAGAAAAATCAAAAAAGGGGAAAAAATACAAAAGAGAAAAAAACCGAAAAAAGAAATTAACTTAGCATATGATTGTAAATCAATCTTCAAAGTTCTCTTCTCTTTCTGGAGGTAGATGGCATTTTCTATCCAAAGTATATTGGGATTGCCTTGAATCACTAAATTATTGAGAAGAACCACGTCTTTCATAGTTGCTCATCACACAATCTTGCTGTTATTGTGTACAATGTATTTTTGGTTCTACTTGTTTCATTCATCATCAATGCATGTAAATCTTTCCAGCCCATTCTAAAATCAGCTTGTTCATCATTTTTTATAGAATGCTATTATTCTAGTGCCTTCATATACCATAATTTATTCAGCCATTCCCCAATTGATGGGCATGAGCTCAATTTCTTTCTAATACTTTGCCAAGACAAAAATGCTATAAATATTTGTACTTGAGAGTCCTTTTCCTTTTTTTAATGATCTCTTTAGGATATAGACCTAGTAGTGGTATTGCTGGAGCAAATCAAACAGTTTTATACCCCCCTTTGAGTATAGTTACAAATTGCTCTCCAAAATGATTGAAAAATATCACAATTCCACCAACAATGTCCCAAAACTAATATTCCAGTCTTCCCATACCCTCTCCAACATTTATCATTATTTTTTCCTGTCATTTTAGCCACTCTGAAAGGTATGTGAGATAGTCCCTCAGAATTATTTTAATTTGCATTTCTCTAATCAAGAGTGATTTAGAGCATTTTTCATATGACTATAGATAGCTTTAATTTCAACATTTGAAAATTGTCTGTTTATATCATTTGACCATTTATCAATTGGGAAATGACTTGTATGCTTATAAATTTGCCACAGTTCTTTATATATTTTAGAAATGAGACCTTTATCAGAAACATTGTCTATAAAAATTTTTCCCAGCTTTGAACTTCCCTTTTAATCTTGTTTTTGTTACTGTCAGACTTAATTTTGTTTAGCTGAATTTGCCAAAATGTTTTTTTCTCTCTCTTTTATTCTTTATTGGGGAATAGGGGGCAAATAAGGACTGGTTCTCTGAGAAGGGAAGAAGGAAAAATATATTTGGAAATGAAGGTAATGCTTTTAAAAATCATTTTTTTATTTAAAGCATATAAAAAATGTTGACAGGGCTACGAGAAGAGAAACACAAATATATTGTTGGTGGAATTGGGAATTGGCCCAATTATTCTGGATATATTTGGAATGATGCAACTAAAAGTGACTAAACTGTTCACATCCTTTGACACTACAAATAGATTGAGAAAAATATATATAGACGCACACACACACACACACACACACATACACACACACACACACACACACACACACACACACACACACACATATCTAGTTAGTTCAGTGGATAGAGCACTCAACTTGGAGGCTTCAATCCAGCCTCAGACACTCACTAGCTGTGTGATCCTGGGCAGTCACTTAACCTGTCTGCCTTAGTTTGCTCATCTATAAAATGGATATAATAATAAATACCTACTTTCAAGAGCAATGTGAAGATCAAATAACATAATATTTTTAAATGAAAATACTATGTTGTGAATAAGACATTTTCAAAGCACTATACAAATGTTAAAGCAACATATAAAAACAAGTTATTATTATTATTTTCAACTGAAGCATTTTTGTGAAGACAGCAAGAAATTGTAAACAAAGCAGGTACCTCTCAGTTGAGTAGGATTGAATGATTAGGAATGATTACATATGAACACTATGGAATATTTCTGGGTGATAGAAATGAAGATTAGAACCTCAGGGAAGATTTATATGAACTGGTGGCAAGTGAAAGAAGTAAAACCTAAAGAAAGATGCACAATGAACATAATGTTAATTAAAAGATCACTTAAAAGAAGCCAACTGAGCAAGTGAAAATTAAGTACTTGTTCCAAAGAATGGATTATAAAACATACTCCACTTTGCTGCTTTGCCTCATTTCAACTTCACAGAATAAAATGCTCCACGCCAGGTATGGAGTTTCTCCCTGGGGAGATTCCCCCTTAGATTCTAAGTTCCTTGGGGTATATCTGTGTTATTAGATTGGACTGGATACCATCATCTTCTTAGCAAAGAGGGAAGGACCTATTAGAAAGAACCAAGAACTATCTCCAGGTTTTTTGTTTATGGTTTTCTTCATTTCATAGTTTAATCTGGAATGGGATGAAAAAATGTGGTATATCCAAAAATGATTTATTATAAAAACAAAAATGCTTTAAAATTTTATTTTTAAAAGATAATTCCTTTTTTTTTTAAATAACTTTTTATTGATAGAACGCATGCCAGGGTAATTTTTTACAGCATTATTCCTTGCATTCACTTCTGTTCCGATTTTTCCCCTCCCTCCCTCCACCCCTTCCCCCAGATGGCAAGCAGTCCTTTACATGTTGAATGGGTTACAGTATATCCTAGGTACAATACATGTGTGCAGAACCGAACAGTTTTCTTGTTGCATAGGGAGAATTGAATTCAGAAGGTATAAATAACCCGGGAAGAAAAACAAAAATGCAAGCAGTTTATATTCATTTCCCAGTGTTCTTTCTCTGGGTGTAGCTGCTTCTGTCCATCTTTGATCAATTAAAGCTCTCTTTATCGAAGAGATCCACTTCCATCAGAATACGTCCTCAAACAGTATCGTTGTTAAGGTATATAATGATCTCCTGGTTCTGCTCATTTCACTCAGCATCAGTTCATGTAAGTCTCGCCAGTCCTCTCTGTATTCATCCTGCTGGTCATTCCTTACAGAACAATAATATTCCATAACATTCATATACCACAATTTACTTAACCATTCTCCAACTGATGGACATCCTTTCATTTTCCAGCTTCTAGCCACTACAAACAGGGCTGCCACAAACATTTTGGCACATACAGGTCCCTTTCCTTTCTTTAGTATCTCTTTGGGGTAAACACTGCTGGATCAAAGGGTATGCACAGTTTGATAACTTTTTGAGCATAGTTCCAAATTGCTCTCCAGAATGGCTGGATGTGTTCACAATTTCACCAACAATGTATCAGTGTCCCTGTTTTCCCACATCCCCTCCAACATTCCCCATTATCTTTCCCTGTCATTCTAGCCAATCTGACAGGTGTGTAGTGGTATCTCAGAGTTGTCTTAATTTGCATTTCTCTGATTAATAATGATTTGGAGCATATTTTCATGTCTATAAATAGTTTCAATTTCTTCGTCTGAGAATTGTCTGTTCACATACTTTGACCATTTATCAATTGGAGAATGGTTTGATTTCTTATAGATTAGAGTCAATTCTCTGTATATTTTGGAAATGAGGCCTTTATCAGAACCTTTGATTGTAAAAATGTTTTCCGAGTTTATTGTTTCCCTTCTAATCTTGTCTGCATTTGTTTTGTTTGTACAAAAACTTTTCAATTTGATAGAATCAAAATTTTCTATGTTGTGGTCAATAGGGATCTCTAGTTCTTCTTTGGTCATAAATTCCTCCCTCTTCCACAGGTCTGAGAGGTAAACTATCCTATGCTCTTCCAATTTATTTATAATCTCATTCTTTATGCCTAGGTCATGAACCCATTTTGACCTAATTTTGGTGTACGGTGTTAAGTGTGGGTCAATGCCTAGTTTCTGCCATACTGATTTCCAATTTTCCCAGCAATTTTTGTCAAATAATGCATTCTTATCCCAGAAACTGGTGTCTTTGGGTTTGTCAAACACTATATTATTAAAGTTATTGGCTGTTTTGTCCTTTGAACCTAACCTATTCCATTGATCAACTAGTCTATTTCTTAGCCAATACCAGATGATTTTAGTAACTGCTGCTTTATAATATAATTTTAGATCTGGTACAGCTAGGCCACCTTCATTTGATTTTTTTTTCATTAATTCCCTTGAAATTCTTGACCTTTTGTTTTTCCATATGAACTTTGTAGTTATTTTTTCTAATTCATCAAAGTAGTTTTTTGGGAGTCTGATTGGTATAGCGCTAAATAAATAGATTAATTTAGGTAGTATTGTCATCTTTATTATATTTGCTCGCCCAATCCAAGAGCATTTAATATTTTTCCAGTTGGTTAGATCAGACTTAATTTGTGTGGAAAGTGTTTTGTAGTTTTTCTCATAAAGTTTCTGATTTTCCCTTGGCAGATAGATTCCTAAATATTTTATACAATCAGTAGTTACTTTAAATGGAATTTCTTTTTAAAAGATAATTCCTAACACTCAAATTGCTTGGTGCTCTTTTGCTTTCTTCCCCTTCAAAAGGTCATTTGCTCTCCCTGGGCTTTCTCTAGATGATCTCCAAGAAAACCACTTAGCCCTGATAGTCACACAAAGATCATGAGATTTAGAACTATAAGAGATCTTAGAAATCATCTTGTCTAATTCCCTCCTTTTATGAAGGAAAATCCTAAGATCCAGGGAATCTAAGGGGGAAATGAGTGAGGATGTGGGAAGAACACTGGATTTTGAGTAAATGAAACCTGGAGCATTCATTCCACCTCTGGACTTCATTGACTGTAAAATTATCAGCAGGTTATATCAACTGCCTGAGCCCCAGTTTTCTCATTTACAAAACAGAGATCACAATGTCTACAGGATTTACTTCCTGGTGTTGATTTAAGAATCAAATAAGAAAATAAATGTTCTTTATAAAATTTAATGAGGTATACAAATATCAGTTGTTGATATCATCATCATAATTATCTGATGTGCCCCAAAACAATATTGTGCAATGGCAAAGAATACTAGCTTTGATATCAGAGTCTCTAAGCCTATAGACATGGCATCTCTCTGGATCTGGTCCCCGACCTGTAAAATGAGAGAATTAGGCTAAGTGAACTCTAAAGCCATTTCTAGCACTAAATCTAAGACGCTACACACTAAGATGAATATGGACGCCCCTCCTTTAAATTCTGCACTTTTTCTACCAGGCCTTTCCACTAAGATGAGAAAAGCGGAAAAGGGTAATCCAGGTAATTGAGTTACTAGTTATTCCTGTTCTGGTTAAGTTCAAATTCATAATATAAACAATTATTTTTAAGTTTAAAGTCTCAATGAACATAACATAATTATTAGGTCTGTTGCTATCCACAAGGATCAGAAACTATAGTTAAGATGTATAGATAAAGTAAGTGCTAGACTGTACACACAAAACAACCAAATGAGGAAATTCCAGTCCATCAAGAGGACTTTAGACTCTGCCTTCATTCTCTTGGGAAAGGCAGACTTTAGACTGAACTTTTTTCTGGGTACAAAATATGTTCCTTCCCTAAACATATACTGGAAAGGCACCTTCCAACTCAGGTAAAAACTGCTTAAGAACAGCAAGTGGGAGAGGTGGTAGAGGAGATGGAAAGAAAGGCAAATGCAAACATTATTCATCCATTCATTCATTTAACAAATATTTATTAATTAAACACTTACTATTTGCAAAACACCTTGCCAGGCAATGAGGAAAATAAAAAATATAGATAAGATTTAACCCTTAACTTCATTAACCTATATACTAGCAGGATAACACCTAATACAGAATACTACTAATAATGTTAATAATAACTAGAATTTATATTGTATTTTAATGTTTGCAGAATATTTAAAACATTTATTAAGCAAAAGAGAGGAGTGAAAACAGTTATAGTAGGTCTAAGGCAAGAAAGTCCTCATTGTCCCATTGGGATAAATGAAGGACATTCCAGGAAAAGCCAACTACATAATTGCTTTTAATATAAATATAAAAAGTACTCTCCAAAAAGGACTTTCTCCAAAGAGCCAAAGTGGGCCCTAATAATTCAGTAATCCCATAGTTCTAATATTAAAATATTATGAGGAAATGCTGCTTTTACTGCTTTTGTGATAAAGCAACATCAAGTGTTTCTTTTTTTTTAGATTTTTGATGTCTGGATTGATAGTAGGGAAACAGGTGCAGAAAGAGGCCAGCTGATATACTCTGAAGCTTTCCTGACCTACAGGGATCTGGATTTCATATTTCACATCCTGTCTCCCTATTTGGATCCTATAATTCCTAAGGCCACAGGCTTGTGGGAATCGAAATTAGATCTCTTCACTGCTTAAGAATTCCTGGAGTGGGTAAAGACTCTCCTCCAGAATTCCTGAATGAAAGAGTCTGGTGTAGTAGAGAAGCAGAAGCAAAGCAAAATAGAACAACTTCATAGAAAATGTTTCACAAAATTCCAAATAACTCTGGAATCTCCCAATGACTCAATTTGCCAACAGCAGGGCAGACTGGGTCACACACACTCCTCTAACTCTTCATTCTCTAGTCTGTTAGTATATTTCAATGCAGAAAGCAAGTCATCAAATCATCCTATTATCAGCCCTGGTTCTTAATCTCCTCATCCTCTCAGTCTCAGAGGTCTCTATTACTGGTCACTATATATCTATATATCTATATAGATATAGATATCTGTGTTCCCTAGAGTTAAACATCTCCAGAATGGGAAAGATCTTCCACAGAGCTAATTTCCATCCATCTTAGTACTGCTTCATTTCCTCTTAATCCATTCCACAGAAAGGTCACTGTCCTTCAAAGCCAGAATATTTGACTGTGTTTATGACATTTACCACACAAATTAGTATCAATCTCTGACCCATACTCCTTCCTCCTGTTGTTGGGTCCCAAAAGGGGCCTGTTTTCTCTCCCCAGCACTAGTGCGTCATACCAAAACTACCCAGTAGAAAGTGTTATTGAGTCAGGTCTGACCTTCCTTAAAGAATCGGCAGAAAGTTTTTTTGCAAGCCAGCAACAACAAATTAACTTCTGGATCCCAGAAGCAATTGAATGTGCTTTCCCCTCAGCCACAAGAATTAACTAGAATGTCTAAAGTCCCATGACTTTTCCTGCCTTTCTTGAAACTCACAGAAGGAAGAATGTAAAAGGCATAAAAACAAAGCAATTAGAAGGGGAAGAAAGGGGAAAGCAATCACAATAAATCTACTCTTAGTCTTTATGTATATGAAAACTAACATGAGGAGGAAGGTAGAGGCCACAGTACAACCCTTATTGATATATGCAAAGCCTAAGAGACAGTTGGGACTCTTATTTCCTCTTATTTAATTATGACATTCCCTGGTTTCAAACTGCCTAATCATTCTAAAAAGCTCTGCTTTTGCTAGCAAGTTAGTGGAGTCCTCCCTGGGTTTGCTAGCCTATGGCTGGAGGGCTTTAGCTCTGCCTGGCTGACTGATGTAAACAACATCTCCCAAGAATTTTAATTGCTGTTTTATTAATGGCCACTTCATTACTATCACACAGAATGGGCTCTGCCAGGGCAGGGGCACCTCTTAATCACCAACCAACAAAATCCACATAAACCCACTCCCTTGTCTCAAAGGTTAAAGATTAAACAGAACCTTGGAAACAAGGATAATGAGTATTTCAGCCTGGCCTAACCCTACCAGTGTACTAAGAAGAAACACTGGGGTCCATTTCCCTGCCCTGGCCAGAACCATAGAGAATGTCAGAAGATCTGCCTACCACATTTGGAGAAATACACAGGGAGAAAGAACCAGAGTTTTAAGCTGCTAGGGGTTAAAAGGATACTCATAGAAATAACTATTACATAACAATCAATGATCCCGGAAAAAGAACAGAGGTAGCTGAGGAAAAAGAAGAAAGAAGTCCTAAATTTAAAGCTAAAAGAGACTTTGGAAACCATCTAGGCCAATCCCTTTAGATATCCCACAGAAGCCAGAGAGTTGAGGGGATTTATCACATAGGTGGGATTTTAATTCACTCCCCTTAGTGCTCTAGCAGCTATTAGAATGATCTTTCTCATCCTCAATTTGTTTCATTAACAACCCCAGGTCTGTATATTAGGTATTGCTGCGATTCCTGGTTCAGTTCATATTGTTCTGCATTTCCTACCTCAGAATTTTCCTTATAGATTGACCTACAGATGAAAGTTCTGTTTCTCAGGCTAGGTGACATAATAGACTGCAATGTATGTAGGAGAAGGTAGTCCTCTACTAGAGCATTCTAAAATCTAGAGGATTTTCAGAAATTTCTTACCCACTGGGACTACTCTCTGACTGCTTTATTCTTCAGCGTGCACTACAGTGAAATTTTCATGATCAATATTCTAAAACCCTTCTGCTTACAAATCTAAGAAAATGAGTATTTATTGATAGAATTGATTCTATGGCCCCATAATAATATCTATCATTTCTGTCATATTCTGAGCTTTATAAAATATTCTCACCATGCTAGATCTAGAGCTGAAGGAGCCATAGCCATTGATTAGTATTCCTTGTCCTCCCATCATCTTGTACTCTACAAACAATTATGGTCCTCACAACAACCCTTCAAGGCAGGTATAACAGATATGAATGGAGGCTGAGGTACTCCAAACCTCCCAAAAGAATTCCTTTTCCATTATATGGGAGATATTTCACTGTATTAATTGACTTGAAAGGCAGGCCAAATTTAAAGCCTCAGTGAGCCAACTGATGGAGAAATCCTGAAGTGAAAAGTTCAGTGATGTAACTTGGATTAGTAATTTTCACAAACTTCTCATTTCTCACTATAAGCAAAAGATCTATTTTTGGGTACTCAATGACATAAATTGTCATTAAGTTTATATAAACTTAATATAAACAAACTGTACATTCTAACTCCTGCTAGAGCCACTGCTTTATTACTTTAAATATTACTA